>NW_027037939.1:5000-23987 GCF_034236695.1 Oncorhynchus nerka | reverse complement strand
ATACTACAGGTAGGGGGATAGAGGATAGAGGATACATACTACAGGTAGGGGGATAGAGGATACATACTACAGGTAGGGGGATAGAGGATAGAGGGATACATACTACAGGTAGGGGGATAGAGGATACATACTACAGGTAGGGGGATAGAGGATACATACTACAGGTAGGGGGATAGAGGATACATACTACAGGTAGGGGGATAGATGATAGAGGATACATACTACAGGTAGGGGGATAGAGGATAGAGGATACATACTACAGGTAGGGGGATAGAGGATACATACTACAGGTAGGGGGATAGAATAGAGGATACATACTACAGGTAGGGGGAGGGATAGAGGATACATACTACAGGTAGGGGGATAGAGGATACATACTACAGAGGATACATACTACAGGTAGGGGGGATAGAGGATACATACTACAGGTAGGGGGATAGAGGATAGAGGATACATACTACAGGTAGGGGATAGAGGATACATACTACAGGTAGGGGATAGAGGATACATACTACAGGTAGGGGGATAGAGGGATACATACTACAGGTAGGGATAGGATAGAGGATACATACTACAGGTAGGGGGATAGAGGATACATACTACAGGTAGGGGGGGATAGAGGATACATACTACAGGTAGGGGGATAGAGGATACATACTACAGGTAGGGGGATAGAGGATAGGATACATACTACAGGTAGGGGGATAGAGGATACATACTACAGGTAGGGGATAGGATAGAGGATACATACTACAGGTAGGGGGGATAGAGGATACATACTACAGGTAGGGGGATAGAGGATAGGTAGGGGGATAGAGGATACATACTACAGGTAGGGGATAGAGGATACATACTACAGGTAGGGGGATAGAGGGATACATACTACAGGTAGGGGGGATAGAGGATACATACTACAGGTAGGGGGATAGAGGATAGAGGATACATACTACAGGTAGGGGGATAGGGATACATACTACAGGTAGGGGGATAGAGGATACATACTACAGGGGGGGGATAGGATAGAGGATACATACTACAGGTAGGGGATAGAGGATGCATACTACAGGTAGGGGGATGGGGATACATACTACAGGTAGGGGGATAGAGGGGATAGAGGATACATACTACAGGTAGGGGGATAGAGGATATACATACTACAGGTAGGGGGATAGAGGATAGAGGATACATACTACAGGTAGGGGGATAGAGGGATACATACTACAGGTAGGGGGGATAGAGGATACATACTACAGGTAGGGATAGGGTAGGGGGATAGAGGATACATACAGGTAGGGGATAGAGGATAGAGGTAGGGGGATAGAGGATAGAGGATACATACTACAGGTAGGGGGATACCTACTACAGAGGATAGAGGATACATACTACAGGTAGGGGGATAGAGGATAGAGGATACATACTACAGGTAGGGGGATAGAGGATACATACTACAGGTAGGGATAGAGGGATACATATACATACTACAGGTAGGGGGATAGAGGATAGGTAGGATACATACTACAGGTAGGGGGATAGAGGATACATACTACAGGTAGGGGGATAGAGGATACATACTACAGGTAGGGGGATAGAGGATAGAGGATACATACTACAGGTAGGGGGATAGAGGATACATACTACAGGTAGGGGGATAGAGGATACATACTACAGGTAGGGGGATAGAGGATAGAGGATACATACTACAGGTAGGGGGAGGATAGAGGATACATACTACAGGTAGGGGATATAGAGGATACATACTACAGGTAGGGGATAGAGGATAGAGGGGGATACATACTACAGGTAGGGGGTAGAGGATACATACTACAGGTAGGGGGATAGGTAGGGGGGATAGAGGATACATACTACAGGTAGGGGGATAGAGGATAGAGGATACATACTACAGGTAGGGGGATAGAGGATAGATACATACTACAGGTAGGGGGATAGAGGATAGAGGATACATACTACAGGTAGGGGGATAGAGGATAGAGGATACATACTACATACTGGTAGGGGATAGATACATACATACTACAGGTACATATAGAGGGATAGAGGATACATACTACAGGTAGGGGGATAGAGGATAGAGGATACATACTACAGGTAGGGGGATACATACTACAGGTAGGGGGATAGGTAGGATAGAGGATACATACTACAGGTAGGGGGATAGAGGATACATACTACAGGTAGGGGGATAGAGGATACATACTACAGGTAGGGGGATAGAGGATACATACTACAGGTAGGGGGATAGAGGATACATACTACAGGTAGGGGGATAGAGGATAGAGGATACATACTACAGGTAGGGGGATAGAGGATAGAGGATACATACTACAGGTAGGGGGGGATAGAGGATAGAGGATACATACTACAGGTAGGGGGATAGAGGATAGAGGATACATACTACAGGTAGGGGGATAGAGGATAGAGGATACATACTACAGGTAGGGGATAGAGGATAGAGGATACATACTACAGGTAGGGGGATAGAGGATACATACTACAGGTAGGGGGATAGAGGATACATACTACAGGTAGGGGGATAGAGGATACATACTACAGGTAGGGGGATAGAGGATAGAGGATACATACTACAGGTAGGGGGATAGAGGATAGAGGATACATACTACAGGTAGGGGATAGATACATACTACAGGTAGGATAGAGGATACATACTACAGGTAGGGGGATATAGAGGATACATACTACAGGTAGGGGGATAGAGGATACATACTACAGGTAGGGGGATAGAGGATACATACTACAGGTAGGGGGATAGGGATAGAGGATACATACTACAGGTAGGGGATAGAGGATACATACTACAGGTAGGGGGGATAGAGGATAGAGGATACATACTACAGGTAGGGGGATAGAGGAGGGGATAGAGGATACATACTACAGGTAGGGGGATAGAGGATAGAGGATACATACTACAGGTAGGGGGATAGGATACATACTACAGGTAGGGGATAGAGGATACATACTACAGGTAGGGGGATAGAGGATACATACTACAGGTAGGGGGGGATAGAGGATACATACTACAGGGGGGGATAGAGGATACATACTACAGGTAGGGGGATAGAGGATACATACTACAGGTAGGGGTAGAGGGATAGAGGATACATACTACAGGTAGGGGATAGAGGATAGAGGATACATACTACAGGTAGGGGGATAGAGGATACATACTACGGGTAGGGGGATAGAGGATAGATACATACAGGTAGGGGGATAGAGGATAGAGGATACATACTACAGGTAGGGGGATGATAGAGGATACATACTACAGGATACATACTACAGGTAGGGGGATAGAGGATACATACTACAGGTAGGGGGATAGAGGATAGAGATACATACTACAGGTAGGGGGATAGAGGATAGGTAGGGGGGGACATACATACTACAGGTAGGGGATAGAGGATAGAGGATACATACTACAGGTAGGGGGATAGATACATACTACAGGTAGGGGGATAGAGGATACATACTACAGGTAGGGGGGATAGAGGATACATACTACAGGTAGGATACATACTACAGGTAGGGGGATAGAGGATAGACAGGTAGGGGGATAGAGGATACATACTACAGGTAGGGGGATAGAGGATAGAGGATACATACTACAGGTAGGGGATAGATACATACTACAGGTAGGGGGATAGAGGATAGAGGATACATACTACAGGTAGGGATAGAGGATACACATACTACAGGTAGGGGGATAGAGGATACATACAGGTAGGGGGATAGAGGATACATACTACAGGTAGGGGGATAGAGGATACATACTACAGGTAGGGGGATAGAGGATAGAGGATACATACTACAGGTAGGGGGATAGAGGATACATACTACAGGTAGGGGGATAGGGGATACATACTACAGGTAGGGGGATAGAGGATAGAGGATACATACTACAGGTAGGGGGATAGAGGATACATACTACAGAGGATAAATACTACATACTACGGTAGGGGGATAGAGGATAGAGGATACATACTACAGGTAGGGGGATAGAGGATACATACTACAGGTAGAGGGATAGAGGATACATACTACAGGTAGGGGGGATAGAGGATAGAGGATACATACTACAGGTAGGGGGATAGACTATAGAGGATACATACTACAGGTAGGGGGATAGAGGATACATACTACAGGTAGGGGGGGATAGAGGGTACATACTACAGGTAGGGGATACATACTGCAGGTAGGGGATGATAGAGGATACATACTGGGGATAGGGGGATAGGATACATACATACTACTACAGGTAGGGATAGTACATACTACAGGGGGATAGAGGATACAGGATACATACTACAGGTAGGGGGACAGAGGATACATACTACAGGTAGGGGATAGAGGATACATACTACAGGTAGGGGGATAGAGGGATACATACTACAGGTAGGGGGATAGAGGATACATACTACAGGTAGGGGGGGATAGAGGATACATACTACAGGTAGGGGGATAGAGGATACATACTACAGGTAGGGGGATAGAGGATACATACTACAGGTAGGGGGATAGAGAATACATACTACAGGTAGGGGGATAGAGGATACATACTACAGGTAGGGGGATAGAGGATAGAGGATACATACTACAGGTAAGGGGGATAGAGGATAGAGGATACATACTACAGGTAGGGGGATAGAGGATAGAGTATACATACTACAGGTAGGGGGATAGAGGATACATACTACAGGTAGGGGATAGAGGGATACATACTACAGGTAGGGGGATAGAGGATACATACTACAGGTAGGGGTAGAGGATACATACTACAGGTAGGGGGATAGAGGGATAGAGGGATACATACTACAGGTAGGGGGATAGAGGATAGAGGATACATACTACAGGTAGGGGGATAGAGGATAGAGGATACATACTACAGGTAGGGGGGATAGAGGATACATACTACAGGTAGGGGATAGAGGATACATACTACAGGTAGGGGGATAGAGGATACACATACTACAGGTAGGGGGATAGAGGATACATACTACAGGTTGGGGGATAGAGGGATAGAGGATACATACTACAGGTAAGGGGGGGATAGAGGATAGAGGATACATACTACAGGTAGGGGGATAGAGGATAGAGGATACATACTACAGGTAGGGGGATAGAGGATACATACTACTCTGTAGTGAATCGTCTAGCATGGCCGTGCCGTAGACCACTGCACCACGCAGGAGGCCTCACACTGTGGTATTTCCCCCAGGAGATATGGGAGTTTATCAAAATTGGGTTTGTTTTCAAATTCTTTGTGGGTCTGTGTAATCTGAGGGAAATATCTGTCTCTAATATGGTCATACATTGGGCAGGAGGCTAGGAAGTGCAGCTCAGTTTCCACCTCATTTTGTGGGCAGTGAGCACATAGCCTGTCTGCTCTAGAGAACCAGATCTGCCTATAGTGGCATTTCTCAATAGCAAGGCTATGCTCACAGAGTCTGTACTGTCTCTGTACTGCCCCCCCCCTCCTCATCTCTCCTCCTCTAGAACTCTTCCGGCAGCGTATTGGAGCGTTGGACAGTGGTCTGTCATAAGGAAGAGATTGTGACTCTACAACAGTTCCTGAGGTTCGGAGAAACGCGGACAATCGTAGAGCTCATGACCTTTCAGGACTCGCTGGGAAATGACCTCTCTGGTCCCTCCTCCTCCCGGACGGTCTCCAACATCCAAGCGTTCATTGAGAGCAGCAGGCAGAGCGGTCATTTTGAGATGGGCAGTCCTGTGAGTGTTCACCATTTTGAGAAGGGCATTCCGGCGACTGGGCACCATTTTGAGAAGGGCAGTCCTGCCAATCTCCACCATTTTGATAACTGTCCTGCCAGTCTCTCTATGCTCCTCCCATTCCAGTTCCATAGCCCCTCTCCCTTGCAGGGCTTGGCCCCTCCCACCAGGCTGAGTGGACTACGGAGGCCCGGGAGGGTCAAACGGAGCGAAGGACCACAGCACCAGTCAGAAAGCAGCGTGTCTGAGTCTGGGTCTCTGTCTGTGTCTCCATACGGTAACCTGGTGAGTCCGGTACCGGCTGCCGTTAACGGTCTCGGAGGAGAAATAGGAAACGGAACTGGGACCAAGACGATGGAACCTAAACCTGAACACAACGAGTCACCGAAGAGGTCGTCGTCAGTGCAGCCACACCGTGACCACGACCAGCAGCAGCCGGCCGGTAACCATGACGATCAACGCCTCCCCAGTCGTCGACTCAGTTATCAAGTAACCAACCCTGAGCTACAGAAGAAAAACTTTGGGCTGTCCAACAACGACAGCAACAACACCTCCTCCCTCTCTTCCTCCTCCTCCCTCTCTTCCTCCTCTCCATCCTCCTCCTCCTCTCTTTCTAAGATGGCCCAGAGCCTGTTCCGTGTAGTGTCCCGCCCCTCCTCATCCTCCTCCCTCTGTAATGACAGGCTCTTCCCTGACGTGTCCTCTCCCCCCTGCTCCTCCTCCCTCCCTAAGGGCTGGCTCTTCCCAGAGGTCTCGCCCTCCCTCCGTAACGACAGGCTCTTCCCTGACGTGTCCTCTCCCCCCTGCTCCTCCTCCCTCCCTAAGGGCTGGCTCTTCCCAGAGGTCTCGCCCTCCCTCCGTAAGGGCAGGGTTTGCTGTGGTGCCTGCGACAAGAGCTTCTATGACAAAGGAACCTTGAAGATCCACTACAACGCGGTACACCTGAAGATTAAGCACATGTGCACTGTGGACGGATGTGGTATGGTGTTTAGCTCACTGAGGAGCCGCAACAGACACAGCGCTAACCCCAATCCCAGATTACACATGGATACACTTAGACACGCAGCAACACCACACAGGGACAGGGAGACCGCAAACACACACACACGACACACACACACCTGGAGTCAACACACACACACCTGGAGTCAACACACACACACCTATGACAAACTCCCTAAACAACAGAGGTCCCACAACACAGCCACAGCCGTACCCCTAAACCACCCCCAGCATCCACAACAGCAACGACAACACACCCCTCTGACTCACCTTTCAAACCCCACCTCAGCCCCCCACCCAGAGCCAGACAAACCCTCCAGCCCAGACCCCCACAGGGGGCCCATCTTCCCCAGGACAGGGCATCCCTCAGTGGGCATCACTGCTCCTCTGTCCTCCTTCCAGACCCAGCTATTGGTTTCTTCTCTGGGAGAAGTCCAACCACTGTCTCAGTTCTACCGTGCTACACGACAGACCTCCCCTCTTCCCTCCTCCTCATCTCTGTTGGACCAATTGGCTTCTTCCTCCGGCTCAGTGGGAGGGGCCAAGGCTCTCTGGTCATCCAATCAAGGAGGTTGGTGTACTTCCGCTGATCCCGCCCCCAAGAAGAAACCCCGGAAGTCTAGCATGCCTCTTAAGATGGAGAAGAAAGTAACTGTCTCAACGGAGGAGTGCAGACGACAGGGGGAGGAAGTGGAGAGAGAGGAAGAGGAGGGAGAAGGTAATAGGACAGAGGCTGTTTAAACAGGTCGCTAGGCAACGAGGGACTCCAACTTCACAAACTGTTCTGGAACAGACGCAGTAAGGGAGGAAGACGGAGTGGAGGATGAGAGACAGAACATGAGAGAATGAGGAGGAGGAGGATGGATGAGAGACAGAACATGAGAGAGGACAGGAGGAGGAGGAGGATGGATGAGAGACAGAACATGAGAGAGGACAGGAGGAGGAGGAGGATGGATGAGAGACAGAACATGAGAGGAGGAGGATGGATGAGAGACAGAACATGAGAGGAGGAGGAGGAGGAGGATGGATGAGAGACAGAACATGAGAGGAGGAGGAGGAGGATGGATGAGAGACAGAACTTGGGAGGAGGAGGAGGATGGATGAGAGACAGAACATGAGAGAATGAGGAGGAGGAGGATGGATGAGAGACAGAACATGAGAGAGGACAGGAGGAGGAGGAGGATGGATGAGAGACAGAACATGAGAGAGGACAGGAGGAGGAGGAGGATGGATGAGAGATAGAACATGAGAGGAGGAGCAGGAGGAGGAGGATGGATGAGAGACAGAACTTGGGAGGAGGAGGATGGATGAGAGACAGAACATGAGAGAGGACAGGAGGAGGAGGAGGATGGATGAGAGATAGAACATGAGAGGAGGAGCAGGAGGAGGAGGATGGATGAGAGACAGAACTTGGGAGGAGGAGGATGGATGAGAGACAGAACTTGGGAGGAGGAGGAGGATGGATGAGAGACAGAACTTGGGAGGAGGAGGAGGATGGATGGATGGATGAGAGAGGAGAACATGATGAGAGGACAGGAGGAGGAGGAGGATGGATGAGAGATAGAACATGAGAGAGGGACAGGAGGAGGAGGATGGATGAGAGACAGAACATGAGAGGAGGACAGGAGGAGGAGGAGGAGGAGGATGGATGGATGAGAGATAGAACATGAGAGGAGGAGCAGGATGGATGGATGAGGATGGATGAGAAACAGAACTTGGGAGGAGGAGGATGGATGAGAGACAGAACTTGGGAGGAGGAGCAGGATGGATGGATTAGAGACAGAACTTGGGAGGAGGAGGAGGATGGATGAGAGACAGAACATGAGAGGAGGAGGAGGATGGATGAGAGACAGAACATGAGAGGAGGAGGAGGATGGATGAGAGACAGAACATGAGAGGAGGAGGAGGATGGATGAGAGACAGAACATGAGAGGAGGATGGATGAGAGACAGAACATGAGAGGAGGAGGGGACTGATCCCTCCTTCACTTGTTTAATGATCACATGTTCACTTGAAGACAGTCAGGTCTATACAGTGTCCCAAATGGTACCCTATTCCCTATATAGTGGTACTACTATAGACCAGAACCCTATTCCCTATATAGTGGTACTACTATAGACCAGAACCCTATTCCCTATTTAGTGGTACTACTATAGACCAGAGCCCTATTCCCTATATAGTGGGCCAAGATATTCTACTCTGAGACACTTTGTGAATAGGGGCCTAGATCTTCTACTCTGAGACTCTTTGTGAATAAGGGCCAAGATCTTCAACTCTGTGACTCTTTGTGAATAAGGGCCAAGATCTTCTACTCTGAGACTCTTTGTGAATAAGGGCCAAGATCTTCAACTCTGAGACACATTGTGAATAAGGGCCAAGATCTTCAACTCCGAGACTCTTTGTGAATAAGGGCCAAGATCTTCTACTGAGACACTTTGTGAATGAGGGCCAAGATCTTCTACTCTGAGACACATTGTGAATAAGGGCCAAGATATTCTACTCTGAGACACATTGTGAATAAAGGCCAAGATCTTCAACTCTGAGACTCTTTGTGAATAAGGGCGAAGATCTTCTACTGAGACTCTCTGTGAATGAGGGCCAAGATCTTCTACTCTGAGACACTTTGTGAATAAGGGCCAAGATCTTCTACTCTGAGACACATTGTGAATAAGGGCCAAGATGTTCAGTGAATGTACTGGCAGTTCATAAGCACTGAATGCAATCAAATATCAAACGGGAAGAAAAAATTATCATCAATGCAAGCAAATTAAAAACCAGGCATATTCGTTTATTTAAGTGCCAAGCCTGATCTAACAGGGGAATCTGACTGAAATGGGATCAAGGTAACAGGGGAATCTGACTGAAATGGGATCAAGGTAACAGGGGAATCTGACTGAAATGGGATCAAGGTAACAGGGGAATCTGACTGAAATGGGATCAAGGTAACAGGGGAATCTGACTGAAATGGGATCAAGGTTATTATCGTTCATAATGCTAGCTAGTGAGCTGAAGGTTGGAGGAAGTACACACTTCATAATGCTAGCTAGTGAGCTGAAGGTTGGAGGAAGTATTCACTTCATAATGCTAGCTAGGGAGCTGAAGGTTGGAGGAAGTATTCACTTCATAATGCTAGCTAGTGAGCTGAATGTTGGAGGAAGTATTCACTTCATAATGCTAGCTAGTGAGCTGAAGGTTGGAGGAAGTACACACTTCATAATGCTAGCTAGTGAGCTGAAGGTTGGAGGAAGTACACACTTCATAATGCTAGCTAGGGAGCTGAAGGTTGGAGGAAGTACACACTTCATAATGCTAGCTAGTGAGCTGAAGGTTGGAGGAAGTACACACTTCATAATGCTAGTTCAAATCTGTACAAAAAATACCTTCCCGAAGTGAAAGTCTAGTGCTTATTTCCGACTTTGGAACTTGTATCTCCGAGTTTCTGACAGAATCCAAACTCACCACTAAATGACATAATTCGCAGTAGGGGACAAACAGTGGTATAAAGTACTTAAGTAAAAATACTTTAAAGTACTACTTAAGTTGTTTTTTGGGATATCTGTACTTTACTATTTACATCTGTTACAACTTTTACTTCCCTGCTGCCTCTGATCTGGAGGACTCACTAAACAGAGAACATCCCTGGTCATCCCTACTGCCTCTGATCTGGAGGACTCACTAAACAGAGAACATCCCTGGTCATCCCTACTGCCTCTGGTCTGGAGGACTCACTAAACAGAGAACATCCCTACTGCCTCTGATCTGGAGGACTCACTAAACAGAGAACATCCCTGGTCATCCCTACTGCCTCTGATCTGGAGGACTCACTAAACAGAGAACATCCCTGGTCATCCCTACTGCCTCTGGTCTGGAGGACTCACTCGTCTAAACCTCCAGACGCTAACTAGCTACAAGCTAGTTAGTCATTGTTAGTTAAAAAAAAAAAAAAAAAAAAAAAAAAACCTGGATTACACTCGCCAGCCCCCCTGCCCATCCACCGCTGCCCCCTGGACACTGATCTCTTGGCTACATAGCTGACGCACGCTGGACTGTCCATTAATCACGGTACTCCTTTCTGCTTGTTTGTCTTACCTGTCGGCCCCGTTGCCTAGTCAACGCCATTTTACCTGCTGTTTGTTGTGCTAGCGGATTAGCCTCGCCTACTGTTTTTAGCTAGCTTTCCAAATTCAACACCTGTGATTACTGTATGCCTCGCTGTATGTCTCTCTCAGATGTCAATATGCCTTGTATACTGTTGTTCAGGTTAGTTATAATTGTTTTAGTTCACAATGGAGCCCCTAGACCCACTCTGCATACCCCTGTTACCTCCTTTGTCCCACCTCCCACACATGCGGTGACCTCACCCATTACAACCAGCATGTCCAGAGATACAACCTGTCTCATCATCACCCAGTGCCTGGGCTTACCTCCGCTGTACCCGCACCCCACCATACCCCTGTCTGTGCATTATGCCCTGAATATATTCTACCATGCCCAGAAACCTGCTCCTCTTATCCTCTGCCCCCAACGCTCTAGGCGACCAGTTTTGATAGCCTTTAGCCGCACCCTCATACTACTCCTTCTCTGTTCCGCGGGTGATGTGGAGGTAAACCCAGGCCCTGCATGTCCCCAGGTACCCTCATTTGTTGACTTCTGTGATCGAAAAAGCCTTGGTTTTATGCATGTCAACATCAGAAGCCTCCTCCCTAAGTTTGTTTTACTCACTGCTTTAGCACACTCTGCTAACCCTGATGTCCTTGCCGTGTCTGAATCCTGGCTCAGGAAGGCCACCAAAAATTCAGAGATTTCCATACCCAACTATAACATCTTCCGTCAAGATAGAACTACCAAAGGGGCGGAGTTGCAGTCTACTGCAGAGATAGCCTGCAAAGTAATGTCATACTTTCCAGGTCCATACCTAAACAGTTCGAACTACTAATTTTGAAAATTACCCTCTCCAGAAATAAGTCTCTCACTGTTGCCGCCTGCTACCGGCCACCCTCAGCTCCCAGCTGTGCCCTGGACACCATTTGTGAATTGATCGCCCCCATCTAGCTTCAGAGTTTGTTCTGTTAGGTGACCTAAACTGGGATATGCTTAACACCCCGGCAGTCCTACAATGTAAGCTAGATGCCCTCAATCTCACTCAAATCATCAAGGAACCCACCAGGTACAACCCTAACTCTGTAAACAAGGGCACCCTCATAGACGTCATCCTGACCAACTGGCCCTCCAAATACACCTCCGCTGTCTTCAACCAGGATCTCAGCGATCACTGCCTCATTGCCTGTATCCGCCACGGAGCCGCAGTCAAACGACCACCCCTCATCACTGTCAAACGCTCCCTAAAACACTTCTGTGAGCAGGCCTTTCTAATCGACCTGGCCCGGGTATCCTGGAAGGACATTGACCTCATCCCGTCAGTTGAGGATGCCTGGTCATTCTTTAAAAGTAACTTCCTCACCATTTTAGATAAGCATGCTCCGTTCAAAAAATGCAGAACCAAGAACAGATACAGCCCTTGGTTCACTCCAGACCTGACTGCCCTCGACCAGCACAAAAACATCCTGTGGCGGACTGCAATAGCATCGAATAGCCCCGTGATATGCAACTGTTCAGGGAAGTCAGGAACCAATACACGCAGTCAGTCAGGAAAGCTAAGGCCAGCTTCTTCAGGCAGAAGTTTGCATCCTGTAGCTCCAACTCCAAAAAAGTTCTGGGACACTGTGAAGTCCATGGAGAACAAGAGTACCTCCTCCCAGCTGCCCACTGCACTGAGGCTAGGTAACACGGTCTCCACCGATAAATCCACGATTATCGAAAGCTTCAATAAGCACTTCTCAACGGCTGGCCATGCCTTCCGCCTGGCTACTCCAACCTCGGCCAACAGCTCCGCCCCCCGCAGCTCCTCGCCCAAGCCTCTCCAGGTTCTCCTTTACCCAAATCCAGATAGCAGATGTTCTGAAAGAGCTGCAAAACCTAGACCCGTACAAATCAGCTGGGCTTGACAATCTGGACCCTCTATTTCTGAAACTATCTGCCGCCATTGTCGCAACCCCTATTACCAGCCTGTTCAACCTCTCTTTCATATCGTCTGAGATCCCCAAGGATTGAAAGCTGCCGCAGTCATCCCCCTCTTCAAAGGGGAGACACCCTGGACCCAAACTGCTATAGACCTATATCCATCCTGCCCTGCCTATCTAAGGTCTTCGAAAGCCAAGTCAACAAACAGGTCACTGACCATCTCGAATCCCACCGTACCTTCTCCGCTGTGCAATCTGGTTTCCGAGCCGGTCACGGGTGCACCTCAGCCACGCTCAAGGTACTAAACGATATCATAACCGCCATCGATAAAAGACAGTACTGTGCAGCCGTCTTCATCGACCTCGCCAAGGCTTTCGACTCTGTCAATCACCATATTCTTATCGGCAGACTCAATAGCCTCGGTTTCTCGGATGACTGCCTTGCCTGGTTCACCAATTACTTTGCAGACAGAGTTCAGTGTGTCAAATCGGAGGGCATGCTGTCCGGTCCTCTGGCAGTCTCTATGGGGGTGCCACAGGGTTCAATTCTCGGCCGACTCTTTCTCTGTATATATCAATGATGTTGCACTTGCTGCGGGCGATTCCCTGATCCACCTCTACGCAGACGACACCATTCTATATACTTTCGGCCCGTCATTGGACACTGTGCTATCTAACCTCCAAACGAGCTTCAATGCCATACAGCACTCCTTCCATGGCCTCCAACTGCTCTTAAACGCGAGTAAAACCAAATGCATGCTTTTCAACCGATCGCTGCCTGCACCCGCATGCCCGACTAGCATCACCACCCTGGATGGTTCCGACCTTAAATATGTGGACATCTATAAGTACCTAGGTGTCTGGCTAGACTGCAAACTCTCCTTCCAGACTCATCAAACATCTCCAATCGAAAATCAAATCAAGAGTCGGCTTTCTATTCCGCAACAAAGCCTCCTTCACTCACGCCGCCAAGCTTACCCTAGTAAAACTGACTATCCTACCGATCCTCGATTTCGGCGATGTCATCTACAAAATGGCTTCCAACACTCTACTCAGCAAACTGGATGCAGTCTATCATAGTGCCATCCGTTTTGTCACCAAAGCACCTTATACCACCCACCACTGCGACTTGTATGCTCTAGTCGGCTGGCCCTCGCTACATATTCGTCGCCAGACCCACTGGCTCCAGGTCATCTACAAGTCCATGCTAGGTAAAGCTCCGCCTTATCTCAGTTCACTGGTCACGATGGCAACACCCATCCGTAGCACACGCTCCAGCAGGTGTATCTCACTGATCATCCCTAAAGCCAACACCTCATTTGGCCGCCTTTCGTTCCAGTACTCTGCTGCCTGTGACTGGAACGAACTGCAAAAATCGCTGAAGTTGGAGACTTTTATCTCCCTCACCAACTTCAAACATCAGCTATCCGAGCAGCTAACCGATCGCTGCAGCTGTACATAGTCTATTGGTAAATAGCCCACCCATTTTCACCTACCTCATCCCCATACTGTTTTTATACTGTTTTTTTAAAAATTTTTATTTACTTTTCTGCTCTTTTGCACACCAATATCTCTACCTGTACATGACCATCTGATCATTTATCACCCCAGTGTTAATCTGCAAAATTGTATTATTCGCCTACCTCCTCATGCCTTTTGCACACATTGTATATAGACTGCCCATTTTTTTTTCTACTGTGTTATTGACTTGTTAATTGTTTACTCCATGTGTAACTCTGTGTTGTCTGTTCACACTGCTATGCTTTATCTTGGCCAGGTCGCAGTTGCAAATGAGAACTTGTTCTCAACTAGCCTACCTGGTTAAATAAAGGTGAAAAAAAAAAAAAAAAACAAAAAAACAGAGAACATCCCTGGTCATCCCCACTGCCTCTGATCTGGAGGACTCACTAAACAGAGAACATCCCTGGTCATCCCTACTGCCTCTGATCTGGAGGACTCACTAAACAGAGAACATCCCTGGTCCTCCCTACTGCCTCTGATCTGGAGGACTCACTAAACAGAGAACATCCCTGGTCATCCCTACTGCCTCTGATCTGGAGGACTCACTAAACAGAGAACATCCCTGGTCATCCCTACTGCCTCTGATCTGGAGGACTCACTAAACAGAGAACATCCCTGGTCATCCCTACTGCCTCTAATCTGGAGGACTCACTAAACAGAGAACATCCCTGGTCATCCCTACTGCCTCTGATCTGATGGACTCACAAAACAAAGAACATCCCTGGTCATCCCTACTGCCTCTGATCTGGAGGACTCACTAAATAGAGAACATCCCTGGTCATCCCTACTGTCTCTGATCTGGAGGACTCACTAAACAGAGAACATCCCTGGTCATCCCTACTGCCTCTAATCTGGAGGACTCACTAATCCCTACACTGATGGACTCAAAAACAAAGAACATCCTGGTCATCCCTACTGCCTCTGATCTGGAGGACTCACTAAATAGAGAACATCCCTGGTCATCCCTACTGCCTCTGATCTGGAGGACTCACTAAACAGAGAACATCCCTGGTCATCCCTACTGCCTCTGATCTGGAGGACTCACTAAACAGAGAACATCCCTGGTCATCCCTACTGCCTCTGATCTGGCCGACTCACTAAACACAAATGCTTCCTTTGTAAATTATGTCTGAGCGTTGGAGTGTGCCCCTGGCTATCTGTAAATTATGCCTGTGTTGTAGTATGCCCCTGGCTATCTGTAAATGATGTCTGAGTGTTGGAGTGCGCCCCTGGCTATCTGTAAATGATGTCTGAGTGTTCCCCTGGCTATCTGTAATGATGTCTGAGTGTTGGAGTGTGCCCCTGGCTATCTGTAAATTATGTCTGAGTGTTGGAGTGTGCCCCTGGCTATCTGTAAATGATGTCTGAGTGTTGGAGTGTGCCCCTGGCTATCTGTAAATTATGTCTGAGTGTTGGAGTGTGCCCCTGGCTATCTGTAAATGATGTCTGAGTGTTGGAGTGTGCCCCTGGCTATCCGTAATACATTTTTTTAAAATGGTGTCGTCTGGTTTGCTTCATATAAGGAATATGAAATCATTTATACTTCTACTTTTGATACTTAGGTATATTTTATCAATTACATTTAATTGATGCTTAAGTATATTTAAAACCAAATACTTTAAAGACTTTTTTCTCAAGTAGTATTTCAATGTAGTATTTCAATGTAGTATTTCAATGTAGTATTTCAATGTAGTATTTCAATGTAGTATTTCAATGTAGTATTTCAATGTAGTATTTCAATGTAGTATTTCAATGTAGTATTTCAATGTAGTATTTCAATGTAGTATTTCAATGTAGTATTTCAATGTAGTATTTCAAAAGTGACTTTCACTTTTACTTGAGTCATTTTCTATTAAGGTACCTTTACTTACTTACTTTACTTTACTTGTACTACAGACAATGGGGTACTTTTTACAGCCACTGGAGCCAAACAGGCCCAGCTCATTAGATCTCTAATCAACAACGTAGCTGTGCAGTTTCATCAACTGGTCAACAACGTAGCTGTGCAGTTTCATCATCAACTGGTCAACAACGTAGCTGTGCAGTTTCATCAACTGGTCAACAACGTAGCTGTGCAGTTTCATCAACTGGTCAACAACGTAGCTGTGCAGTTTCATCAACTGGTCAACAACGTAGTTATACAGTTCTATCAACTAATAAACAATGTAGCTGTACAGTTCTATCAACTGTATTTCTACAATTCACTTCCAGGAGGAGAAAGGGAAACCAGTATGCTAATCTACTACAGACTCTCTGAGTTGGCTGTAATATAATAATAGCTATAGACGAGGCTACAGCTGAAATATCAACTTCTCTTCATTCATTCTAATACATACTATTTTACTGATGTTGCTTACCTCTCCACGCTACTCCTCACCTCCTTTCTGTCAACTATAGCAGACCACTATTCGGTCATTGAATACCAGCAGAAGTGTGTGTGTTTGTGTGTGTGTGTGTGTGTGTGTGTTTGTGTGTTTGAGTGTCTTTAGGACTGTTGAATGACCACCAGGTGGCAGTATTTGCTCATAGAACCACCACTGTTCAGTACATTAAACCATTAACCCTGACCCCATTCTAAATCTAACCTATAGCAGACCACTACTGTCATTGAATACCAGCAGAAGCAAAAGTGTGTGTTTTTCAAATCAAATCAAATTTTATTTGTCACATACACATGGTTAGCAGATGTTAGTGCGAGTGTAGCGAAATGCTTGTGCTTCTAGTTCCGACAATGCAGTAATAACCAACGAGTAATCTAACTAACAATTCCAAAACTACTACCTTATAGACACAAGTGTAAGGGGATAAAGAATATGTACATAAAGATATATGAATGAGTGATGCAAGATACAGTAGATGGTATTGAGTGCAGTATGTACATATGAGATGAATAATGTAGGGTATGTAAACATTATGTTAGGTAGCATTGTTTAAAGTGGCTAGTGATATATTTTACATCATTTCCCATCAATTCCCATTATTAAAGTGGCTGGAGTTGAGTCAGTGTGTTGGCAGCAGCCACTAGTGGTGGCTGTTTAACAGTCTGATGGCCTTGAGATAGAAGCTGTTTTTTTTTTGTCTCTCGGTCCCAGCTTTAATGCACCTGTACTGACCTCGCCTTCTGGATGATAGCGGGGTGAACGGGCAGTGGCTCGGGTGGTTGTTGTCGTTGATGATCTTTATGGCCTTCCTGTGACATCGGGTGGTGTAGGTGTCCTGGAGGGCAGGTAGTTTGCCCCCGGTGATGCGTTGTGCAGACCTCACTACCCTCTGGAGAGCCTTACGGTTGTGGGCGGAGCAGTTGCCGTACCAGGCGGTGATACAGCCCCACAGGATGCTCTCGATTGTGCATCTGTAGAAGTTTGTGAGTGCTTTTGGTGACTAGCCGAATTTCTTCAGCCTCCTGAGGTTGAAGAGGCGCCTTCTTCACGATGCAGTCTGTGTGGGTGGACCAATTCAGTTTGTCTGTGATGTGTACGCCGAGGAACTTAAAACTTACTACCCTCTCCACTACTGTTCCATCGATGTGGATAGGGGGGTGTTCCCTCTGCTGTTTCCTGAAGTCCACAATCATCTCCTTAGTTTTGTTGACGTTGAGTGAGAGGTTATTTTCCTGACACCTCACTCCGAGGGCCCTCACCTCCTCCCTGTAGGCCGTCTCGTCGTTGTTGGTAATCAAGCCTACCACTGTTGTGTCGTCCGCAAACTTGATGATTGAGTTGGAGGCGTGCGTGGCCACGCAGTCGTGGGTGAACAGGGAGTACAGGAGAGGCCCCTTGTGGGGCCCAAGGGTTGAGGATCAGCGGGGTGGAGATGTTGTTGCCTACCCTCACCACCTGGGGGCGGCCCGTCAGGAAGTCCAGTACCCAGTTGCACAGGGCGGGGTCGAGACCCAGGGTCTCGAGCTTGATGACGAGCTTGGAGGGCACTATGGTGTTAAATGCCGAGCTGTAGTCGATGAACAGCATTCTCACATAGGTATTCCTCTTGTCCAGATGGGTTAGGGACGAATGACCAAAAGGTGGCAGTATTTGCTCAGCGATTGAGAACCACTGTGTTTTAGTTTGGTTGGAGTGGACGACAGTACAGTCACCATTAACCCTGAAGCCCTAGTCCTCATGAGGATATCTGAGACGATTTGACAGGTGTAAGAAATGTGTGTTAGCAATTTGAGAACATAATTAATCGATCTGACGATGGAGGTGATGATGATGATGATGGTGATTTACATCAATTGTTTTGAAAATGTAGAAAATAATGACGACAATCAAACGTATTACAAAGTGAGAAGCAACTTTTTAAAGTTTATTTTTACCAAAGATGTTATTTGGGTACTTCGCACTACAGAGTTCAATAGTTGGATCCAGCTGGTGTTTTGTATAAATGACCACTGAACGAAGGGTAACATTGCAGATGGTGCCTTTATTTAAAACAATCTCATCTTTAGAGAGCTTCTCCAACGTCGTCTCTTCCAAAATGTGGACTTCACAACTTTCTGGAACACAGGAAGGGAAATGTAAACCAGCAAGGGGCATCGTTCTGGCAGCGAGAAGCTGGGAACGAGAGAAACACAGAGAGGTAGGTATTATTTTTGTTTTATAAATATGTAGCTAAAAAAGGAACAAATTCCCTTTAATATGTATTTAACTTCTATCCAAATGTTTGATGTATAATGAGCAGG
>NW_027037938.1:2500-23985 GCF_034236695.1 Oncorhynchus nerka | reverse complement strand
CTCCTCTATCAGTCCAGAGTCCAGAGCAGAGACAACACAACCTCCCTCTATCAGTCAGAGTCCAGAGCAGAGACAACACAACCTCCTCTATCCAGTCCAGAGTCCAGAGCAGAGACAACACGACCTCCTCTATCCAGTCCAGAGTCCAGAGCAGAGACAACACGACCTCCTCTATCCAGTCCAGAGTCCAGAGCAGAGACAACACGACCTCCTCTATCCAGTCCAGAGCAGAGACAACACGACCTCCTCTATCCAGTCCAGAGCAGAGACAACACGACCTCCTCTATCCAGTCCAGAGTCCAGAGCAGAGACAACACGACCTCCTCTATCCAGTCCAGAGTCCAGAGACAACACGATCTCCTCTATCCAGTCCAGAGTCCAGAGCAGAGACAACACAACCTCCTCTATCCAGTCCAGAGTCCAGAGCAGAGACAACACGACCTCCTCTATCCAGTCCAGAGTCCAGAGCAGAGACAACACGACCTCCTCTATCCAGTCCAGAGTCCAGAGCAGAGACACACAACCTCCTTATCCAGTCCAGAGCATTAAATACAACCTCCTATCCAGTCCAGAGCAGGAGACAACACCACCCCCTCTATCCAGTCCAGAGTCCAGAGCAGAGACAACACAACCTCCTCTATCCAGTCCAGAGTCCAGACAACAGCAGAGAGTCCAAGCACAACCACCTCCTCTATCCAGTCCAGAGTCCAGAGCAGAGAGTCCATCCAGTCCAGAGCAGACAACACGACCTCCTCTATCCAGTCCAGAGTCCAGAGCAGACAACACAACCTCCTCTATCCATCCAGAGCAGAGACCAGTCCAGTCCAGAGTCCAGAGCAGAGACAAAGACATCCAGTCCAGACGACAACAATGATCTCCTCTATCCAGTCCAGAGTCCCAGAGACACCACCTCCTCTATCCAGAGACAGAGCAGAGATAACAAGACCTCCTCTGTCCAGTCCAGAGCAGAGACAACACAACCTCCTCTATCCAGTCCAGAGCAGAGACAACACGATAATTCAGTCCAGTCCAGAGTCCAGAGACAACACGACCTCCCTATCCAGTCCAGAGTCCAGAGCAGAGACAACACAATCTCCTCTCCAGTCCAGTCCATCCAGTCCAGAGCAGAGACAACACAAACCTCCTCTATCCAGTCCAGAGTCCAGAGGATAACACAATCCCCCCCTCATCCAGAGAGCCCAAAGAGAACCTCCCCTCTATCCAGTCCAGAGTCCAAGAGTCCAGAGCAGAGACACACAACAACACAGAGCACTCCCTCCTATCCAGTCCAGTCCAGAGCAGAGACAACAACCTCCCCATCCAGTCCAGAGCAGAGACAACACGACCTCCTCTATCCACCCAGTCCAGAGTCCAGAGCAGAGACAAGTCCAGAGCAGAGACCTCCCCTCTATCCAGTCCAGAGTCCAGAGCAGAGACAACACGACCTCCTCTATCCAGTCCAGAGTCCAGAGCAGAGACAACCTCCTCTATCCAGTCCAGAGCAGAGACAATACGACCTCCTCTATCCAGTCCAGAGCAGAGACAACACGACCTCTATCCAGTCCAGTCCAGAGCAGAGACAACACAACCTCCTCTATCCAGTCCAGTCCAGAGCAGAGACAACACGACCCATCCAGTCCAGAGTCCAGAGCAGAGACAACACGATCTCCCCATCCAGTCCAGAGCAGAGACAACATGACCTCCTCTATCCAGTCCAGAGTCCAGAGCAGAGACAACACGACCTCCTCTATCCAGTCCAGAGTCAGAGCAGAGACAACACAACCTCCTCTATCCAGTCCAGAGCAGACAACACAACCTCCTCTATCCAGTCCAGAGTCCAACACAACACCCCCTCTATCCAGTCCAGACAATACAACCTCCTCTATCCAGTCCAGAGCAGAGACAACAATTTACCCCTCTATCCAGTCCAGAGTCCATAGAGATAATACTTACCTCCTCTATCCAGTCCAGACAGGAGACACACACCCCTCTATCCAGTCCAGAGTCCAGAGCAGAGACAACACGACCTCCTCTCTTATCCTATCCAGTCAGAGCAGAGAGCAGAGCAGAGACACGACCTCCCTCTATCCAGTCCAGAGCAGAGACAATACAACCTCCTCTATCCACACAACCTCCTATCCAGTCCAGAGTCCAGAGCAGAGACAACACACAACATCCAGTCCAGAGCAGAGACCTCCTCTATCCAGTCCAGTCCAGAGTCCAGAGCAGAGACAACACAACCTCCTCTATCCAGGCCCAAGCAGAGACAATGACCTCCTCTATCCAGTCCAGGAGTCCAGAGCAGAGACAACACAATCCTCCTCTATCCAGTCCAGAGTCCAGAGGACAATGCATCTCCTCTATCCAGTCCAGAGTCCAGAGCAGAGACAACACCACCTCCTCTATCCAGCCCAAGAGTCCTGAGCAGAGACAACACGACCCCATCCAGTCCAGAGTCCAGAGCAGAGATACAACACAACCTCCTCTATCCAGTCCAGAGCAGAGACCAGACTCCTCTATCCAGTCCAGAGTCCAGAGAGACAACACAGAGACCTCCTCTATCCAGTCCAGAGTCCAGAGCAGAGACAACAGAGTCCAGAGACAACACCTCCTCTATCCAGTCCAGAGTCCAGAGCAGAGACAACAGACGACCAAGACCCTCTATCCAGTCCAGTCCAGAGTCCAGAGCAGAGACAGACACGACCTCCTCTATCCAGTCCAGAGTCCAGAGCAGAGACAACACAACCTCCCTCTATCCAGTCCAGAGTCCAGAGCAGAGACAACACAACCCCTCTATCCAGTCCAGAGTCCAGAGCAGAAACAGAACACAACCTCCTCTTATCCATCCAGTCCAGAGCAGAGACAACAAGACAAGTCCAGAGCAGAGACAACACAACTCCTATCCAGTCCAGAGCAGAGACAACACGACCTCCTCTATCCAGTCCAGAGTCCAGAAGAGTAACACAACCTCCTCTATCCAGTCCAGACACAACACTCCTCTTATCCAGTCCAGAGTCCAGAGCAGAGACAACACAACCTCCCTCTATCCAGTCCAGAGCAGAGACAACACGTCCAGAGTCCAGAGCAGAGACAACACAACCTCCTCTATCCAGTCCAGAGTCCAGAGCAGAGACAATCCAGTCCAGACAGAGACAACATGATCTCTTCTATCCAGTCCAGAGTCCAGAGCAGAGACAACACGACCTCCTCTATCCAGTCCAGAGTCCAGAGCAGAGACAACACGACCTCCTATCCAGTCCAGAGTCCAGAGCAACACGACCTCCCTCCAGTCCAACGACCTCCTCTCTATCAAGTCCAGTGTCCCTCCAGTCCAGTCCAGAGCAGAGACAACACGATCTCCTCATCCAGTCCAGAGTCCAGAGCAGAGACAACACGATCTCCCATCCAGTCCAGAGTCCAGAGCAGAGACAACACAACCTCCTCCAGTATCCAGAGAGTCCAGTCCAGAGCAGAGACAACACAACCTCATCCAGTCCAGAGTTCATCCAGTCCAGAGCAGAGACAATACGACTCCTCTATCCAGTCCAGAGCAGAGACAACACGTCCAGAGTCCAGAGTCCAGAGAGACACAACCTCCTCTATCCAGTCCAGAGCAGAGACAACACGACCTTCTCTATCCAGTCCAGAGTCCAGAGCAGAGACAACATCCAGTCCAGAGCAGAGACAACACGACCTCCCTATCCAGTCCAGAGTCCAGAGTCCAGAGACACACAACTTCTCCAGATCAGAGCAGAGACAACCAAGTCCAGTCCAGAGCAGAGACAACACGACCTCCTCTCATTCCAGTCCAGAGTCCAGAGCAGAGACAACACAACCTCTCCTATAGAGACAAATACCTACCCTCCCCTCTATCCAGTCCAGAGTCCAGAGAGACAACACGACCTCCTCTATTCCAGAGTCCAGAGCAGAGACAACACGACCTCCTCTATCCAGTCCAGAGTCCAGAGCAGAGACAACACATCCAGACCTCCTCTATCCAGTCCAGAGTCCAGAGCAGAGACAAGTCCAGAGCGACCTCCTCTATCCAGTCCAGAGTCCAGAGCAGAGACAACACAACCTCCCTCTATCCAGTCCAGAGTCCAGAGCAGAGACAACACAACCTCCTCCTATCCAGTCCAGAGTCCAGAGCAGAGACAACACGACCTCCTCTATCCAGTCCAGAGTCCAGAGCAGGAGACAACACGACCTCCTATCCAGTCCAGAGTCCAGACCTCCTCTATCCAGTCCAGAGCAGAGACAACACAACCTCCTCCTATCCAGTCCAGAGTCCAGAGCAGAGACAACACAACCTCCTCTATCCAGTCCAGAGTCCAGAGCAGAGACAACACATCCTCCCCACAGAGACCAGACCTCTATCCAGACCTCTCTATCCAGTCCAGAGTCCAGAGCAGAGACAACACAACCTCCTCTATCCAGTCCAGAGATCTCTTCTATCCCAGAGTCCAGAGACAACACGACCTCCTCTATCCAGTCCAGAGTCCAGAGCAGAGACAACACGACCTCCTATCCAGTCCAGAGTCCAGAGCAGAGACAACACGACCTCCTCTATCCAGTCCAGAGTCCCAGAGTCCAGTCCAGAGCAGAGACAACACAATCTCCTCTATCCAGTCCAGAGTCCAGAGCAGAGACAACACAGACCTCCTATCCAGTCCAGAGTCCAGAGCAGAGACAACACAGAGACAACACTCTCCTCTATCCAGTCCAGAGTCCAGAGCAGAGACAACACGACCTCCTCTATCCAGTCCAGAGTCCAGAGCAGAGACAAACAACTCTATCCAGTCCAGAGTCCAGAGACCCTCCTCTATCCAGTCCCAGAGTCCAGAGCAGAGACAACACGACCTCCTCTATCCAGTCCAGAGTCCAGAGCAGAGACAACACGACCTCCTCTATCCAGTCCAGAGCAGAGATAACAGACCTCCTCTATCCAGTCCAGAGTCCAGAGACAACAACCACCTCCTCTATCCAGTCCAGAGTCCCAGAGCAGAGACAACACGACCTCCTCTCCAGTCCAGTCCAGAGTCCAGAGCAGACAACACAACCTCCTCAAGTCCAGAGTCCAGAGACAACACCTCCTCTATCCAGTCCAGAGTCCAGAGCAGAGACAACACGACCTCCTCTAGTCCAGTCCAGAGTCCAGAGCAGAGACAACACGACCTCCTCTATCCAGTCCAGAGTCCAGAGCAGAGACAACACGACCTCCTCTATCCAGTCCAGAGTCCAGAGCAGAGACAACACGACCTCCTCTATCAGTCCAGAGTCCAGCAGAGACAACATCATCCAGTCCAGAGCAGAGACAACGACCTCTCCAGAGTCCAGAGCAGAGACAACACGACCTCCTCTATCCAGTCCAGAGTCCAGAGCAGAGACAACACGACCTCCTCTATCCAGTCCAGAGTCCAGAGCAGAGACAACACGACCTCCTCTATCCAGTCCAGAGTCCAGAGCAGAGACAACACAACCTCCTCTATCCAGTCCAGAGTCCAGAGCAGAGACAACACGACCTCCTCTATCCAGTCCAGAGTCCAGAGCAGAAACAACACAACCTCCTCATCCAGTCCAGAGTCCAGAGACAACAACCTCCTCTATCCAGTCCAGAGTCCAGAGCAGAGACAACACGACCTCCTCTATCCAGTCCAGAGTCCAGAGACAACACGACCTCCTCTATCCAGTCCAGAGTCCAGAGCAGAGACAAACGACCTCCTCTATCCAGTCCAGAGTCCAGAGCAGAAACAACACAACCTCCTCTATCCAGTCCAGAGCAGAGACAACACGACCTCCTCTATCCAGTCCAGAGCAGAGACAACACGACCTCCTCTATCCAGTCCAGAGCAGCGACAACATGACCTCCTCTATCCAGTCCAGAGTCCAGAGCAGAGACAACACAACCTCCTCTATCCAGTCCAGAGTCCAGAGCAGAGACAACACAACGTCCTCTATCAGTCAGAGACAACACAATCCCTCCCCTCTATCCAGTCCAGAGCAGTCCAGTCCAGAGCAGAGACAACACAACCTCCTCTATCCAGTCCAGAGCAGAGACAACACGACCTCCTCTATCCAGTCCAGAGTCCAGAGCAGAGACAACACGACCTCCTCTATCCAGTCCAGAGCAGAGACAACACGACCTCCTCTATCCAGTCCAGAGTCCAGAGCAGAGACAACACGACCTCCTCTATCCAGTCCAGAGTCCAGAGCAGAGACAACAACCTCCTCTATCCAGTCCAGAGTCCAGAGCAGAGACAACACAACCTCCTCTATCCAGTCCAGAGCAGAGACAACACGACCTCCTCTATCCAGTCCCAGAGTCCAGAGCAGAGACAACACAACCTCCTATCCAGTCCAGAGTCCAGAGACAACACACCTCCTCTATCCAGTCCAGAGTCCAGAGCAGAGACAACACGACCTCCTCTATCCAGTCCAGAGTCCACAACCTCCTCTATCCAGAGACAACACAACCTCCTCTATCCAGTCCAGAGTCCAGAGCAGAGACAACACAACCTCCTCTATCCAGTCCAGAGTCCAGAGCAGAGACAACACCACCTCCTCTATCAGTCCCATCCAGTCCAGAGCAGAGACAACACGACCTCCTCTATCCAGTCCAGAGTCCAGAGCAGAGACAACACGATCTCCTCTATCCAGTCCAGAGTCCAGAGCAGAGACAACACAACCTCCTCTATCCAGTCCAGAGCAGAGACAACACAACCTCCTCTATCCAGTCCAGAGTCCAGAGCAGAGACAACACGACCTCCTCTATCCAGTCCAGAGCAGAGACAACACAACCTCCTCTATCCAGTCCAGAGTCCAGAGCAGAGACAACACAACCTCCTCTATCCAGTCCAGAGCAGAGACAACACGACCTCCTCTATCCAGTCCAGAGCAGAGACAACACGACCTCCTCTATCCAGTCCAGAGTCCAGAGCAGAGACAACACGATCTCCTCCAGTCCAGTCCAGAGTCCAGAGCAGAGACAACACGACCTCCTCTATCCAGTCCAGAGTCCAGAGCAGAGACAACACAACCTCCTCCAGTCCTATCCAGTCCAGAGTCCAGAGCAGAGACATCCAGTCCACAGACCTCCTCTATCCAGTCCAGAGTCCAGAGCAGAGACAACACGACCTCCTCTATCCAGTCCAGAGTCCAGAGCAGAGACAACACGACCTCCTCTATCCAGTCCAGAGTCCAGAGCAGAGGGGACCTCCCTCTATCCAACAGACGACCTCCTCTATCCAGTCCAGAGTCCAGAGCAGAACAACACGACCTCCTCCAGTCAGTCCAGAGTCCAGAGCAGAGACAACACACCTCTCCCCTCTATCCACAAGTCCACGACCTCCTCTATCCAGTCCAGAGCAGAGACAACAGACCTCCTCTATCCAGTCCAGAGTCAAGACAACTTGATCCCTCCCTATCCAGTCCAGAGTCCAGAGCAGAGACAACACGACCTCCTCTATCCAGTCCAGAGTCCAGAGCAGAGACAACACGACCTCCTCTCCAGTCCAGAGTCCAGAGCAGAGACAACACGACCTCCTCTATCCAGTCCAGAGCAGAGACAACACGACCTCCTCCAGTCCAGAGTCCAGTCCACCTCCTATCCAGTCCAGAGCAGAGACAACAACTCTCCTCTATCCAGTCCAGAGTCCAGAGCAGAGACAACACAACCTCCTCTATCCAGTCCAGTCCGACCTCCTCTATCCAGTCCAGAGTCCAGACAACACCACCTCCTCATCCAGCAGTCCAGACAACACAGCCTCCTCTATCCAGTCCAGAGTCCAGACAACACAACCCTCTATCCAGCAGAGACAACACAACCTCCTCTATCCAGTCCAGAGCAGAGACACAACCTCCTCTATCCAGTCCAGAACACGACCTCATCTATCCAGAGACAACAAGACCTCCTCTATCCAGTCCAGAGTCCCAGAGCAGTCCAGACAACAACAACCTCCTCTATCAGTCCAGACAACACATCCCTCCTCTATCCAGTCCAGAGCAGAGACAACACGACCTCCTCTATCCAGTCAGACAACATGCAGCCCCAGAGTCCAGAGCAGACAACACAACCTCTCTATCCAGTCCAGAGCAGAGACAACACGACCTCCTCTATCCAGTCAGAGTCCAGAGCAGAGACAACACAACCTCCTCTATCCAGTCCAGAGTCCAGAGCAAGTCCACGACCTCCTCTATCCAGTCCAGAGTCCAGAGCAGAGACAACACAACCTCCTCTATCCAGTCCAGAGCAGAGACGACCTCTATCCATCCAGAGTCCCAGAGTCCAGAGCAGAGACAACACAACCTCCTCTATCCAGTCCAGAGTCCAGAGAGCAGAGACAACACGACCTCCTCTATCCAGTCCAGAGCAGAGCAGAGACAACACGACCTCCCTATCCAGTCCAGAGTCCAGAGCAGAGACAACACAACCTCCCTCTATCCAGTCCAGAGTCCAGAGACAACACAACCTCCTCTATCCAGTCCAGAGTCCAGAGCAGAGACAACACGACCTCCTCTATCCAGTCCAGAGTCCAGAGCAGAGACAACACGACCTCCTCTATCCAGTCCAGAGTCCAGAGCAGAGACAACACAACCTCCTCTATCCAGTCCAGAGTCCAGAGCAGAGACAACACTACCTCCATCCAGTCCAGAGTCCAGAGCAGAGACAACACGACCTCCTCTATCCAGTCCAGAGTCCAGAGCAGAGACAACACGACCTCCTCTATCCAGTCCAGAGTCCAGAGTAGAGCAACACGATCTCCTCCTCTATCCAGTCCAGAGTCCAGAGCAGAGACAACACGACCTCCTCTATCCAGTCCAGAGTCCAGAGCAGAGACAACACGACCTCCTCTATCCAGTCCAGAGCAGAGCAGAGACAATACTACCTCCTATCCACAAGCAGAGACGACCTCCTCTATCCAGTCCAGAGTCCAGAGCAGAGACAACACAACCTCCTCTATCCAGTCCAGAGTCCAGAGCAGAGACAACACAGAGCCTCCTCTAGTCCAGTCCAGAGCAGAGACAACACAATCCTCCTCTATCCAGTCCAGAGTCCAGAGCAGAGACAACACCTCCTGTTTCCCATCCAGAGCAGAGACAACACAACCTCTATCCCATCTGCAACAACCTAATGAGTCCAAGTCTCCTTGTGCATCCCAAATGGTATTTCCCTATTCCCTATATAGTGCCCTCAGTTAACCTGTTGACTCCTAATGAGTCCAAGTCTCCTAGTGCATCCCAAATGGCTCCCTATTCCCTATATAGTGCCCTCAGTTAACCTGTTGACTCCTAATGAGGCCAAGTCTCCTACTGCATCCCAAATGGCTCTCTATTCCCTATATAGTGCCCTCAGTTAACCTGTTGACTCCTAATGAGTCCAAGTCTCCTAGTGCATCCCAAATGGCTCTCTATTCCCTATATAGTGCCCTCAGTTAACCTGTTGACTCTAATGAGTCCAAGTCTCCTAGTGCATCCCAAATGGCTCTCTATTCCCTATAGTGCCCTCAGTTAACCTGTTGACTCCTAATGAGTCCAAGTTCCTCGGCATCCCAAATGGCTCTCTATTCCCTAGTGCCCTCAGTCAATCTGTTGACTCCTAATGAGTCCCAGTCTCCTAGTACATCCCAAATGGCTCCCTAGGTCCCTATAGGTGCTCCTCAGTTAACCTGTTGACTAATGAGTCCCAGTCTCCTAGTGCATCCCAAATGGCTCCCTAGTCCCTATATAGTGCCCTCAGTTAACCTGTTGACTCCTAATGAGTCCCAGTCTCCTAGTGCATCCCAAATGGCTCCCTAGTCCCTATATAGTGCCCTCAGTCAATCTGGGGACTACTAATGAGTCCAAGTCTCCTAGTGCATCCCAAATGGCTCTCTATTCCCTATATAGTACCCTCAGTTAACCTGTTGACTCCTAATGAGTCCCAGTCTCCTAGTGCATCCCAAATGGCTCTCTATTCCCTATATAGTACATGGAACAGGGTTCCATTTGAAGCACAACCCTGATGATTCAAAATCCCTGTCCTGTGTCCCTGTCCTGGTGTCCCTGTCCTGGTGTCCCTGTCCTGGTGTCCTGGTGTCCTGGTGTCCCTGTCCTGGTGTCCCTGTCCTGGTGCCCCTGTCCTGGTGTCCCTGTCCTGTGTCCCTGTCCTGGTGTCCCTGTCCTGGTGTCCCTGTCCTGGTGCCCCTGTCCTGGTGCCCCTGTCCTGGTGTCCGGGTGTCCCTGTCCTGGTGTCCCTGTCCTGGTGTCCTGGTGCCCCTGTCCTGGTGTCCTGGTGTCCTGGTGTCCTGTTGTCCCTGTCCTGGTGTCCCTGTCCTGGTGTCCTGGTGTCCTGGTGTCCCTGTCCTGGTGTCCCTGTCCTGGTGTCCTGGTGTCCTGGTGTCCCTGTCCTGGTGTCCCTGTCCTGGTGTCCCTGTCCTGGTGTCCTGGTGTCCCTGTCCTGGTGCCCCTGTCCTGGTGCCCCTGTCCTGGTGTCCCTGTCCTGGTGCCCCTGTCCTGGTGTCCTGGTGTCCTGGTGTCCCTGTCCTGGTGTCCCTGTCCTGGTGTCCCTGTCCTGGTGTCCTGGTGTCCTGGTGTCCCTGTCCTGGTGTCCCTGTCCTGGTGCCCCTGTCCTGGTGTCCCTATCCTGGTGTCCTGGTGTCCCTGTCCTGGTGTCCCTGTCCTGGTGCCCCTGTCCTGGTGTCCTGGTGTCCTGGTGTCCCTGTCCTGGTGTCCCTGTCCTGGTGTCCCTGTCCTGGTGCCCCTGTTCTGGTGTCCTGGTGTCCCTGTCCTGGTGCCCCTGTCCTGGTGTCCCTGTTCTGGTGTCCTGGTGTCCTGGTGTCCCTGTCCTGGTGCCCCTGTCCTGGTGTCCCTGTTCTGGAGCCTTGGGAGGATCATGATTGATGGACTGATCCCAGGTGCCAAGATAAGACCGGAGCCTGCCTGTCTGTCTGCCTGCCTGCCTGCATGGATGGTCTCTTTACTTAAATCTTTCCTGATGTCTGTTCTGGTTTCTCAAATGCTGATCTTCTCCCTCAAGTTTCCCCGTCTCAGCACTTCTGTTGCTGGGGTGTCTGGAAGGTTAGGGGCTGGGGGTGTCTGGAAGGTTAGGGGGCTGGGTGGTTAGGGGCTGGGGTGGCTGGGGTGTCTGGAAGGTTAGGGGGCTGTGGTGGCTGGGAGGTTAGGGGCTGGGGGGTCTGGAAGGTTAGGGGGCTGGGTGGTTAGGGGGCTGGGGTGGCTGGGGTGTCTGGAAGGTTAGGGGGCTGTGGGGAAGGAGGTTAGGGGGCTGGGGGTCTGGAAAGGTTAGGGCTGTGGTGGCTGGGAGGTTAGGGGGCTGGGGTCTGGAAGGTTAGGGGCTGGGGGTCTGGAAGGTTAGGGGCTGGGTGGTTAGGGGGCTGGGGGCTGGGGTGGCTGGGAGGTTAGGGGGCTGTGGTGGCTGGAAGTTTAGGGGCTGGGGGTCTGGAAGGTTAGGGGCTGTGGTGGCTGGGAGGTTAGGGCTGGGGGTCTGAAGGTTAGGGGCTGGGGGTCTGGAAGGTTAGGGGCTTGGGTGTCTGGAAGGTTAGGGGGCTGTGGTGGCTGGGAGGTTAGGGGGGCTGGGGGTCTGGAAGGTTAGGGGGCTGGGGTGGCTGGGAGGTTAGGGGGCTGGGGCTGGATGGTTAGGGGCTGGGGTGTCTGGAAGGTTAGGGGCTGGGGTGTCTTGGAAGGTTAGGGGCTGGGGTGTCTACGAAGGTTAGGGGGCTGGGGGTCTGGATGGTTAGGGGCTGGGGTGTCTGGAAGGTTAGGGGCTGGGGGTCTGGAAGGTTAGGGGCTGTGGTGGCTGGGAGGTTGGGGGCTGGGTGGTTAGGGGCTGGGGTGGCTGGGGTGTCTGGAAGGTTAGGGGGCTGTGGTGGCGGGAGGTTAGGGGCTGGGGGTCTGGAAGGTTAGGGGCTGTGGTGGCTGGGAGGTTAGGGGCTGGGGGTCTGGAAGGTTAGGGGCTGGGGGTCTGGAAGGTTAGGGGCTGGGTGGTTAGGGGCTGGGGCTGGGGTGGCTGGGAGGTTAGGGGGCTGTGGTGGCTGGAAGTTTAGGGGGCTGGGGGTCTGGAAGGTTAGGGGCTGTGGTGGCTGGGAGGTTAGGGGCTGGGGTCTGGAAGGTTAGGGGCTGGGGGTCTGGAAGGTTAGGGGCTTGGGTGTCTGGAAGGTTAGGGGCTGTGGTGGCTGGGAGGTTAGGGGGCTGTGGTGGCTGGAAGGTTAGGGGGCTGGGGGTCTGGAAGGTTAGGGGGCTGGGGTGGCTGGGAGGTTGGGGGCTGGGGGTCTGGATGGTTAGGGGGCTGGGGTGTCTGGAAGGTTAGGGGCTGGAGGTGAGGGGGCTGGGGTGTCTGGAAGGTTAGGGGGCTGGGGGTGTCTGGAAAGGTTAGGGCTGGGAGGGTTAGGGGCTGGGGTGTCTGGAAGGTTAGGGGGGCTGGGGTGTCTGGAAGGTTAGGGGGCTGGGGTGGCTGGGAGGTTAGGGGCTCAGTGTCTGGGAGGTTAGGGGCTGGGAGGGTTAGGGGCTTGGAGGTTAGGGGCTGGGGTGTCTGGAAGGTTAGGGGCTGGGGTGGCTGGGAGGTTAGGGGCTGGGGGTGGCTGGGAGGTTAGGGGCTGGGCTGGGTGGTTAGGGGGCTGGGGGTTAGAGGGCTGGGGTGGCTGGGAGGTTAGGGGCTGGGGTGGCTGGGAGGTTAGGTGCTGGGGTGGCTGGAAGGTTAGGGGCTGGGCTGGGAGTTGGGGGGCTGGGGTGGCTGGGGTTATGGGGCTGGGAGGTTAGGGGGCTGGGGTGGCTGGGAGGTTAGGTGGATGGGAAGGCTGGGAGGTTAGGGGACTGGGAGGTTAGGGGGCTGGGAGGTTAGGGGCTGGGGGAGGTTAGGGGGCTGGGATGGCTTGGAGAGGTTAGGGGCTGGGAGGTTAGAGGGCTTGTGGGGCTGGGAGGTTAGGGGGCTGGGAGGTTAGGGGCTTGGGGGGGCTGGGAGGTTAGGGGGCTGGGAGGTTAGGGGGCTGGGAGGTTAGGGGGCTGGGAGGTTAGGGGGCTGGGGTGGCTGTGAGGTTAGGGGGCTGAGGTCTGGGGCTGGAGGTTAGGGGCTGGGAGGATAGGGGGCTTGGAGGTTAGGGGCTGGAGGAGGTTAGGGGCTGGGCTGGGAGGTTAGGGGCTGGAGGTTAGAGGGCTGGGGTGGCTGGAGGTTAGGGGGTGGGGTGGCTGGGAGGTTAGGGTGCTGGGGTGGCTGGAAGGTTAGGGGCTGGGAGGCTAGGGGGCTGGGAGGTTAGGGGCTGGGGGGGTTAGGGGCTGGGGTGGCTGGGAGGTTAGGGGGCTGGGAGGTTCGGGGCTGGGAGGTTAGGGCTGGAGGATAGGGGCTGGGAGGTTAGGGGCTGGGGAGGTTAGGGCTGGGCTGGGAGGTTAGGGGCTGGGAGTTTAGGGGCTGGGGTGGCTGGGAGGTTAGGGTGCTGGGTGGCTGGAAGGTTAGGGGCTGGGCTGGGAGGTTAGAGGGCTGGGGTGGCTGGGAGGTTATGGGGCTGGGAGGTTAGGGGGCTGGGAGGTTAGGGGCTGGGAGTTTAGGGGGCTGGGGTGGCTGGGAGGTTAGGGCTGGGAGGTTAGGGGCTGGGGTGGCTGGGAGGTTAGGGGGCTGGGAGGTTAGGGGCTGAGAGGTTAGGGGGCTGGGGTGGCTGGGAGGTTAGGGGCTGGGAGGTTAGGGCTGGGGTGGCTGGGAGGTTGGGGGGGCTGGGAGGTTAGGGGGCTTGGGTGGCTGGGAGGTTAGGGGGCTGGGAGGTTAGGGGCTGAGAGGTTAGGGGCTGGGATGGCTGAGGTTAGAGGGCTGGGAGGTTAGGGGGTTTGGGGGCTGGGAGGTTAGGGGGCTGGGAGGTTAGGGGGCTTGGGGGCTGGAGGTTAGGGGGGCTGGGAGGTTAGGGGGCTGGGAGGTTAGGGGTGGGGTGGCTGTTAGGTTAGGGGCTGGGAGTGTTCGGGGCTGGAGGTTAGGGGGCTGGGAGGTTAGGGGCTGAGGAGGTTAGGGGCTGGGCTGGGAGGTTAGGGGCTGGGAGGTTAGAGGGCTGGGGTGGCTGGGAGGTTAGGGGCTGGGGTGGCTGGGAGGTTAGGGTGCTGGGGTGGCTGGAAGGTTAGGGGGCTGGGAGGTTAGGGGCTGGGAGGTTAGGGGGCTGGGGGTTAGGGGGCTGGGGGTGGCTGTGAGGGTTAGGGGGCTATGAGGTTCGGGGCTGGGAGGTTAGGGGGCTGGGAGGATAGGGGCTGGGAGGTTAGGGGCTGGGAGGTTGCGGGCTGGGCTGGGAGGTTAGGGGCTGGGAGGTAGAGGCTGGGGTGGCTGGGGAGGTTAGGGGGCTGGGGTGGCTGGGAGGTTAGGGTGCTGGGGTGGCTGGAAGGTTAGGGGGCTGGGCTGGGAGGTTAGAGGGCTGGGGTGGCTGGGAGGTTAGGTGGATGGGAAGGCTGGGAGGTTAGGGACTGGGAGGTTAGGGGGCTGGGAGGTTAGGGGGCTGGGAGGTTAGGGGGCTGGGGGTGGCTTGGAGGTTGGGGGCTGGGAGGTTAGGGGCTGAGAGGTTAGGGGCTGGGGTGGCTGGGAGTTAGGGGCTGGGAGGTTAGGGGCTGGGGTGGCTGGGAGGTTAGGGGGCTGGGAGGTTAGGGGGCTTGGGTGGCTGGGAGGTTAAGGGGCTGGGAGGTTAGGGGCTGAGAGGTTAGGGGCTGGGTGGCTGGGAGGTTAGGGGCTGGGAGGTTAGGGGGCTTGGGGGGGCTGGGAGGTTAGGGGCTGGGAGGTTAGGGGGCTTGGGGGCTGGGAGGTTAGGGGCTGGGAGGTTAGGGGGCTGGGAGGATAGGGGCTGGGGTGGCTGGGAGGTTAGGGCTGGGAGGTTCGGGGCTGGGAGGTTAGGGGCTGGGAGGATAGGGGGCTGGGGTGGCTGGGAGGTTAAGGGGCTGGGAGGTTAGGGGCTGGGAGGTTAGGGCTGGGAGGTTAGGGGCTGGGAGGTTAGGGTGGCTGGGAGGTTAGGTGGATGGGAAGGCTGGGAGGTTAGGGGACTGGGAGGTTAGGGCTGAGGTTAGGGGGCTGGGAGGTTAGGGGGGGTTGGGATGGCTTGGAGGTTAGGGCTGAGGTTAGGGCTTGTGGGGCTGGGAGGTTAGGGGCTGGGGAGGTTAGGGGCTGGGGGCTGGGAGGTTAGGGGGCTGGGAGGTTAGGGGGCTGGGAGGTTAGGGGCTGGGAGGTTAGGGGGCTGGGGTGGCTGTGAGGTTAGGGGCTGGGAGGTTCGGGGCTGGGTTAGGGGCTGGAGGATAGGGCTTGGAGGTTAGGGGCTGGGAGGTTAGGGGCTGGGCTGGGAGGTTAGGGGGCTGAGGTTAGAGGGCTGGGGTGGCTGGGAGGTTAGGGGGCTGGGGTGGCTGGGAGGTTAGGGTGCTGGGGTGGCTGGAAGGTTAGGGGGCTGGGAGGCTAGGGGCTGGGAGGTTAGGGGGCTGGGGGTTAGGGGCTGGGGTGGCTGTGAGGTTAGGGGCTGGGAGGTTCCGGGGCTGGGAGGTTAGGGGCTGGGAGGATAGGGGCTGGGAGGTTAGGGGCTGGGAGGTTAGGGCTGGGCTGGGAGGTTAGGGGCTGGGAGGTTAGGGGCTGGGGTGGCTGGGAGGTTAGGGTGCTGGGGTGGCTGGAAGGTTAGGGGGCTGGGCTGGGAGGTTAGAGGGCTGGGGTGGCTGGGAGGTTATGGGGCTGGGAGGTTAGGGGGCTGGGAGGTTAGGGGCTGGGAGGTTAGGGGGCTGGGGTGGCTGAGGTTAGGGGGGGCTGGGAGGTTAGGGGCTGAGAGGTTAGGGGGCTGGGGTGGCTGGGGAGGTTAGGGGCTGGGAGGTTAGGGGGCTGGGGTGGCTGGGAGGTTAGGGGCTGGGAGGTTAGGGGCTTGGGTGGCTGGGAGGTTAGGGCTGGGAGGTTAGGGGCTGAGAGGTTAGGGCTGGGATGGCTGGGAGGTTAGAGGCTGGGAGGTTAGGTCGGGGCTGGGAGGTTAGGGGGCTGGGAGGTTAGGGGCTTGGGGGCTGGGAGGTTAGGGGGCTGGGAGGGTTAGGGGGCTGGGAGGTTAGGGGCTGGGAGGTTAGGGGCTGGGGTGGCTGTTAGGTTAGGGGCTGGGAGGTTCGGGGCTGGGAGGTTAGGGGGCTGGGAGGTTAGGGGCTGGGGTTAGGGGCTGGGCTGGGAGGGGTTAGGGGGCTGGGAGGTTAGAGGGCTGGGGTGGCTGGGAGGTTAGGGGCTGGGGTGGCTGGGAGGTTAGGGTGCTGGGGGTGGCTGGAAGGTTAGGGGCTGGGAGGTTAGGGGCTGGGAGGTTAGGGGCTGGGGGGTTAGGGGGCTGGGGTGGCTGTGAGGTTAGGGGGCTGGTAGGTTCGGGGGCTGGGAGGTTAGGGGGCTGGGAGGATAGGGGCTGGGAGGTTAGGGCTGGGAGGTTAGGGGCTGGGCTGGGCTGGGAGGTTAGGGGGCTGGGAGGTTAGAGGGCTGGGGTGGCTGGGAGGTTAGGCTGGGGTGGCTGGGAGGTTAGGGTGCTGGGGTGGCTGGAAGGTTAGGGGCTGGGCTGGGAGGTTAGAGGGCTGGGGTGGCTGGGAGGTTAGGTGGATGGGAGGCTGGGAGGTTAGGGACTGGGAGTTAGGGGGCTGGGAGGTTAGGGGGCTGGGAGGTTAGGGGCTGGGGTGGCTTGAGGTTAGGGGCTGGGAGGTTAGGGGCTGAGAGGTTAGGGGCTGGGGTGGCTGGGAGGTTAGGGGCTGGGAGGTTAGGGGCTGGGGTGGCTGGAGGTTAGGGGGCTGGGAGGTTAGGGGGCTTGGGTGGCTGGAGGTTAGGGGGCTGGGAGGTTAGGGGCTGAGAGGTTAGGGGCTGGGTGGCTGAGGTTAGGGCTGAGGTTAGGGGGCTTGGGGGCTGGGAGGTTAGGGGGCTGGGAGGTTAGGGGGGCTTGGGGGCTGGGAGGTTAGGGGGCTGGGAGGTTAGGGGCTGGGAGGATAGGGGCTGGGGTGGCTGGGAGGTTAGGGCTGGGAGGTTCGGGGCTGGGAGGTTAGGGGCTGGGAGGATAGGGGCTGGGGTGGCTGGGAGTTAAGGGCTGGGAGGTTAGGGGGCTGGGAGGTTAGGGGCTGGAGGTTAGGGCTGGGAGGTTAGGGGGGCTGGGAGGTTAGGGGCTGAAAAAGGCTGAAGCTGGGTCTGAGATGCATCCCAAATGACTCTATTCCCTAAGAGCAGAGCTCTGGGATGCAGCCATGGACTCACAGAGGAGAGTGTATGAGAGACAGGTCATAAGTAGCATCATTTCCCGTTGTGTCAGCGGGTAGCTTACTCACCCTGCTGCTGCCATATGAAACACATGGAAAAGTATATTACTAGCAGTCAAATCCTTGTTTCCTGCATCCTTGTTTCCTCAGTTCCTTTCAAAGGAGCCTTGGAGGAAAGGATCCAAGGTCTCTCAGACTTTCTGTCCTGCTCCAATTAGCTTGGAGTCTGAATCTGGTGTGTGTGTGTGTGTGTGTGTGTGTGTGTGTGTGTGTGTGTGTGTGTGTGTGTGTGTGTGTGTGTGTGTGTGTGTGTGTGTGTGTGATGTGTGTGTGTGTGACATTATCCGAAAGGCACACTATGTACCTATGTAGTGCACTAAGGCTCATAGTGATCTGGTCAGAAGTAAGGTACTGTGTAGGGAATAGGGTTCCATGGGGCTCTGGTCTAAGTAGTGCACTGTGTAGGGATAGGGTTCCATAGGGCTCTGGTCTAAAAGTAGTGCACTGTGATAGGGAATAGGAGTTCCATAGGACTCTGGTCTAAAGTAGTGCACTGTGATAGAAGAGACAAGGCTCTGGTCTAAGTAGTACTATGTAGGGACAAGATTCCTATAGAGGGCTCTGGTCACAAAGTAATTGCACTATATAGAGAATAAGGTTCCATAGGGCTCCTGGTCTAAATGTGCACTGTGATAGGGAATAGGGTTCCATAGGACTCTGGTCTCGTAATTACTATGTAGGGAATAGGGTTCCATAGGACTCTGGTCTAAGTAGTGCACTATGTAGGGAATAGGGTTCCATAGGACTCTAGTCTAAAGTAGTGCACTGTGATAGGGAATAGGGTTCCATAGAGGCTCTGATTAAGTAGTACTGTGTGGGAATAGGGTTCCATAGGGCTCTGGTCTAAGTAATTGCACTGTGTAGGAATAGGGTTCCATAGGACTCTGGTCTATAGTAGTGCACTATGTAGGGAAGTAGGGGTACCATTTGAGACGTGAAGCCGTATTTCTCACCCCACGGAGCGTGTACTGATGCCAGAAACAGACAGATGTTGTGCTGACTAGAAACAGCAAGTCAGGCCTCAGAGCCACTGGCATATCCTCCTCCTGCAACCATTAGAAATATAATACGTAATAAATATATATAAATATATATAAATATAAATATATATAAATATAATACGTGGAAAACCAAGTGACTTTTTTCCCCAACACTGATGGAAGGTGGACCTGTGTCCCAAATGGCACTATATTCCTTATTTATATAATTGCACTACTTTTGTTAAGGAATCTCTGATTAACAAGGAAGAAGTGTACTATATAGGGAATAAGTGCCATTTTGAGCTGGACAAAAGCAGGTTTGGTTTTCCGTACAATGTTTCCCCTTTATGCAACTTATACGAGACTCATAAAAGCAATAACAAAGGTTTAATAAATCAAGCCATTACAAGCGGAGATATCCTCCTACCTTTCCCGTGGTTAGGGGGGTACCTGCAGTCAGGCATGGAGGGAGGACCGTCCTACCTTTCCCGTGGTAGAGTTAGGGGGGTACCTGCAGTCAGGCATGGAGGGAGGACCGTCCTACCTTTCCCGTGGTAGAGTTAGGGGGGTACCTGCAGTCAGGCAGTCCTACCTTTCCCAGGCATGGATGGAGAGGACCGTCCTACCTTTCCCGTGGTTGAGGGTACCTGCAGTCAGGCATGGAGGGAGGACCGTCCTACCTTTCCCGTGGTTGAGGGTACCTGCAGTCAGGCATGGAGGGAGGACCGTCCTACCTTTCCCGTGGTAGAGGGGGTACCTGCAGTCAGGCATGGAGGAGGACCGTCCTACCTTTCCGTGGTAGAGTTGGGGAGTACCTGCAGTCAGGCATGGAGGGAGGACCGTCCTACCTTTCCCGTGGTAGAGTTAGGGGGGTACCTGCAGTCAGGCATGGAGGAGGACCGTCCTACCTTTCCCGTGGTTAGGGGTACCTGCAGTCAGGCATGGAGGAGGACCGTCCTACCTTTCCCGTGGTTAGGGGTACCTGCAGTCAGGCATGGAGGGAGGACCGTCCTACCTTTCCGTGTAGAGTTAGGGGTACCTGCAGTCAGGCATGGAGGGAGGACCGTCCTACCTTTCCGTGGTAGGATTTACCTGCAGTCAGGCATGGAGGGAGGGTCCTACCTTTCCGTGGTAGAGTTAGGGGTACCTGCAGTCAGGCATGGAGGAGGACCGTCCTACCTTTCCGTGGTAGAGTTAGGGGGTACCTGCAGTCAGGCATGGAGGGAGGGGCCGTCCTACCTTTCCCGTGGTTAGGGGTACCTGCAGTCAGGCATGGAGGGAGGACCGTCCTACCTTTCCCGTGGTAGAGTTAGGGGGGTACCTGCAGTCAGGCATGGAGGGAGGACCGTCCTACCTTTCCCGTGGTTAGGGGGGTACCTGCAGTCAGGCATGGAGGGAGGACCGTCCTACCTTTCCCGTGGTTAGGGGGGTACCTGCAGTCAGGCATGGAGGGAGGACCGTCCTACCTTTCCGTGGTAGAGTTAGGGGGTACCTGCAGTCAGGCATGGAGGGAGGACCGTCCTACCTTTCCCGTGGTTAGGGGGTACCTGCAGTCAGGCATGGAGGAGGACCGTCCTACCTTTCCCGTGGTTAGGGGGGTACCTGCAGTCAGGCATGGAGGGAGGACCGTCCTACCTTTCCCGTGGTTAGGGGGGTACCTGCAGTCAGGCATGGAGGGAGGACCGTCCTACCTTTCCCGTGGTAGAGTTAGGGGGGTACCTGCAGTCAGGCATGGAGGGAGGACCGTCCTACCTTTCCCGTGGTGGTTGGGGGTACCTGCAGTCAGGCATGGAGGGAGGACCGTCCTACCTTTCCGTGGTAGAGTTAGGGGGTACCTGCAGTCAGGCATGGAGGGAGGACCGTCCTACCTTTCCCAGTCAGGTAGAGTTACCTTTCCGTGTGGGGGGTACCTGCAGTCAGGCATGGAGGGAGGACCGTCCTACCTTTCCCGTGGTAGAGTTAGGGGTACCTGCAGTCAGGCATGGAGGGAGGACCGTCCTACCTTTCCCGTGGTAGAGTTAGGGGGTACCTGCAGTCAGGCATGGAGGGAGGACCGTCCTACCTTTCCCGTGGTAGAGTTAGGGGTACCTGCAGTCAGGCATGGAGGGAGGACCGTCCTACCTTTCCCGTGGTTAGAGTTAGGGGGTACCTGCAGTCAGGCATGGAGGAGGACCGTCCTACCTTTCCCGTGGTTAGGGGTACCTGCAGTCAGGCATGGAGGGAGGACCGTCCTACCTTTCCGTGGTAGAGGGGGTACCTGCAGTCAGGCATGGAGGGAGGACCGTCCTACCTTTCCCGTGGTAGGTTAGGGGTACCTGCAGTCAGGCATGGAGGAGGACCGTCCTACCTTTCCCGTGGTAGAGTTAGGGGTACCTGCAGTCAGGCATGGAGGGAGGACCGTCCTACCTTTCCCGTGGTAGAGTTAGGGGTACCTGCAGTCAGGCATGGAGGGAGGACGTCCTACCTTTCCCGTGGTAGAGTTAGGGGGGTACCTGCAGTCAGGCATGGAGGGAGGACCGTCCTACCTTTCCCGTGGTAGAGTTAGGGGGGTACCTGCAGTCAGGCATGGAGGGAGGACCGTCCTACCTTTCCCGTGGTAGGTTAGGGGTACCTGCAGTCAGGCATGGAGGGAGGACGTCCTACCTTTCCCGTGGTAGAGTTGAGGGTACCTGCAGTCAGGCATGGAGGGAGGACCGTCCTACCTTTCCCGTGGTAGAGTTAGGGGGGTACCTGCAGTCAGGCATGGAGGGAGGACCGTCCTACCTTTCCCGTGGTTAGGGGGGTACCTGCAGTCAGGCATGGAGGGAGGCCGTCCTACCTTTCCCCGTGGTTAGGGGTACCTGCAGTCAGGCATGGAGGAGGACCGTCCTACCTTTCCGTGGTAGAGTTAGGGGTACCTGCAGTCAGGCATGGAGGGAGGACCGTCCTACCTTTCCGTGGTAGGTTAGGGGTACCTGCAGTCAGGCATGGAGGGAGGACCGTCCTACCTTTCCCGGGGTACCTGCAGTCAGGCATGGAGGGAGGACCGTCCTACCTTTCCCGTGGTAGAGTTAGGGGGGTACCTGCAGTCAGGCATGGAGGGAGGACCGTCCCTACCTTTCCCGTGGTAGAGTTAGGGGGGTACCTGCAGTCAGGCATGGAGGGAGGACCGTCCTACCTTTCCCGTGGTAGAGTTAGGGGGGTACCTGCAGTCAGGCATGGAGGGAGGACCGTCCTACCTTTCCCGTGGTAGAGTTAGGGGGGTACCTGCAGTCAGGCATG
>NW_027037937.1:0-23977 GCF_034236695.1 Oncorhynchus nerka | reverse complement strand
ATATATTATCTATGGGTACACTCAGAGATATAGAACTGATATATATCTATGGGTACACTCAGAGATATAGAACTGATATATATCTATGGTACTCATAGATATAGAACTGATATAGAACTGATATATTACACTCATAGATATAGAACTGATATATTTATCTATGGTACACTCAGAGATATAGAACTGATATATTGTCTATGGGTACACTCAGAGATATAGAACTGATATATTGTCTATGGGTACACTCATAGATATAGAACGATATATTGTCCTATGGGTACACTCAGAGATATATATATATAGTCTATGGGTACACTCATAGATATAGAACTGATATATATCTATGGATACAATCATAGATATAGAACTGATATATTATCTATGGGTACACTCAGAGATATAGAACTGATATATATCTATGGATACACTCATAGATATAGAACTGATATATTATCTATGGGTCCACTCATAGATATAGAACTGATATATTGTCTATGGGTCCACTCATAGATATAGAACTGATATATTGTCTATGGGTACACTCATAGATATAGAACTGATATATTATCTATGGGTACACTCATAGATATAGAACTGATATATTATCTATGGGTACACTCATAGATATAGAACTGATATATTATCTAGATACACTCATAGATATCTGATATATTATCTATGGGTACACTCAGAGATATAGAACTGATATATTATCTATGGATACACTCATAGATATAGACCTGGGTCCACTCATAGATATAGAACCTGATATATTGTCTATGGGTCCACTCATAGATATAGAACTCATATATTGTCTATCTAGATATAGAAAATATTATCTATGGGTACACTCATAGATATAGAACTGATATATTATCTATGGGTACACTCATAGAACTGATATATATTATCTAGATATATTGTCTATGGGTACACTCATAGATATAGAAGTGATATATTATCTATGGGTACACTCATAGATATAGACCTGATATATTGTCTATGGGTACACTCATAGATATAGAACTGATATATTATCTAGATATATTGTCTATGGGTACACTCATAGATATAGAACTGATATATTGTCTACACTCAGAGGAACTGATATATTGTCACTCAGAGATATAGAACTGATATATTATCTATGGGTACACTCATAGATATAGAACTGATATATTATCTATGGGTACACTCAGAGATATAGAACTGATATATATCTATGGGTACACTCAGAGATATAGAACTGATATATTATCTATGATCTATTGGTACACTCAGAGATATAGAACTGATATATATCTATGGATACACTCATAGATATAGAACTATAGATGATATATATCTATGGGTACACTCAGAGATATAGAACTGATATATATTCTATGGGTACACTCATAGATATAGAACTGATATATTGATCTATGGGTACACTCATAGATATAGAACTGATATATTATCTATGGGTACACTCATAGATATAGAACTGATATATTATATCTAGAGATATAGAACTGATATATTGTCTATGGGTACACTCATAGATATAGAACTGATATATTATCTAGTCTATGGGTACACTCATAGATATAGAACTGATATATTGTCTATGGGTACACTCATAGATATAGAACTGATATATATCTATGGGTACACTCAGAGATATAGAACTGATATATTGTCTATGGGTACACTCATAGATATAGAACTGATATATTATCTATGGGTACACTCAGAGATATAGAACTGATATATTGTCTATGGGTACACTCATAGATATAGACCTGATATATAGTCTATGGGTACACTCATAGATATAGACCTGATATATTGTCTATGGGTACACTCATAGATATAGAACTGATATATTGTCTATGGGTACACTCAGAGATATAGAACTGATATATTATCTATGGGTACACTCATAGATATAGAACTGATATATTATCTATGGGTACACTCAGAGATATAGAACTGATATATATCTATGGGTACACTCAGAGATATAGAACTGATATATTATCTAGATATATTGTCTATGAGTACACTCATAGATATAGCACTGATATATTATCTATGGGTACACTCAGAGATATAGAACTGATATATATCTATGGGTACACTCAGAGATATAGAACTGATATATATCTATGGGTACACTCATAGATATAGAACTGATATATTATCTAGATATATTGTCTATGAGTACACTCATAGATATAGCACTGATATATTATCTATGGGTACACTCAGAGATATAGAACTGATATATTGTCTATGGGTACACTCATAGATATAGAACTGATATATATCTATGGGTACACTCATAGATATAGAACTGATATATATCTATGGATACACTCATAGATATAGAACTGATATATTATCTATGGGTCCACTCATAGATATAGAACTCTATAGATATAGAACTGATATATTGTCTATGGGTACACTCATAGATATAGAACTGATATATTATCTATGGGTACACTCATAGATATAGAACTGATATATTATCTATGGGTACACTCATAGATATAGAACTGATATATTATCTAGATATATTGTCTATGGGTACACTCATAGATATAGAACTGATATATTATCTATGGGTACACTCATAGATATAGACCTGATATATTGTCTATGGGTACACTCATAGATATAGAACTGATATATTATCTAGATATCTATGGGTACACTCATAGATATAGAACTGATATATTATCTATGGGTACACTCATAGATATAGAACTGATATATATCTAGAACTGATATATTGTCTATGGTACACTCATAGATATAGAACTGATATATTATGGGTACTCATAGATATAGAACTGATATATTGTCTATGGGTACACTCATAGATATAGAACTGATATATTATCTATGGGTACACTCATAGATATAGAACTGATATATTATCTATGGGTACACTCAGAGATATAGAACTGATATATTGTCTATGGGTACACTCATAGATATAGAACTGATATATTGTCTATGGGTACACTCAGAGATATAGAACTGATATATTATCTATGGGTACACTCATAGATATAGAACTGATATATTATCTATGGGTACACTCAGAGATATAGAACTGATATATATCTATGGGTACACTCAGAGATATAGAACTGATATATTATCTAGATATATTGTCTATGAGTACACTCATAGATATAGCACTGATATATTATCTATGGGTACACTCAGAGATATAGAACTGATATATTATCTATGGGTACACTCAGAGATATAGAACTGATATATATCTATGGGTACTATGGGTATATTATCTATGGGTACACTCAGAGATATAGAACTGATATATATCTATGGGTACACTCAGAGATATAGAACTGATATATTGTCTATGGGTACACTCATAGATATAGAACTGATATATATCTATGGGTACACTCAGAGATATAGAACTGATATATTGTCTATGGGTACACTCATAGATATAGAACTGATATATATATATGGGTACACTCAGAGATATAGAACTGATATATTGTCTATGGGTACACTCATAGATATAGAACTGATATATTATCTATGGGTACACTCATAGATATAGAACTGATATATTGTCTATGGGTACACTCATAGATATAGAACTGATATATTGTCTATGGGTACACTCAGAGATATAGAACTGATATATTGTCTATGGGTACACTCATAGATATAGAACTGATATATTATCTATGGGTACACTCAGAGATATAGAACTGATATATTGTCTATGGGTACACTCATAGATACACTCATAGATATAGAACTGATATATTATCTATGGGTACACTCTCAGAGATATAGAACTGATATATTGTCTATGGGTACACTCAGAGATATAGATATAGAATCTATGATATATTGTCTATGGGTACACTCAGAGATATAGAACTGATATATTATCTATGGGTACACTCAGAGATATAGAACTGATATATTGTCTATGGGTACACTCAGAGATATAGAACTGATATATATCTCACTCAGATATAGAACTGATATATTATCTCAGAGATATAGAACTGATATATATATCTATGGGTACACTCAGAGATATAGAACTGATATATTATCTATGGGTACACTCAGAGATATAGAACTGATATATTGTCTATGGGTACACTCATAGATATAGATATATTGTCTATGATCATAGATATATCTATATTATTGTCTATGATATACACTCACTCAGAGATATAGAACTGATATATTATCTATGGGTACACTCAGAGATATAGAACTGATATATTGTCTATGGGTACACTCAGAGATATAGAACTGATATATTGTCTGACACTATATAGAACTGATATATTATCTATGGGTACACTCAGAGATATAGAACTGATATATTGTCTATGGGTACACTCATAGATATAGAACTGATATATTATCTATGGGTACACTCATAGATATAGAACTGATATATTGTCTATGGGTACACTCATAGATATAGAACTGATATATATATTGTCTATGGTACACTATAGATATAGAACTAATATATTATCTATGTACACTCATAGATATAGAACTGATATATTGTCTATATTATCTGATATATTGTGATATATTATCTATGGGTACACTCATAGATATAGAACTGATATATTATCTATGATCATAGAACTGATATATTATCTATGGATACACTCATAGATATAGAACTGATATATTGTCTATGGGTACACTCACTCAGATATAGAACTATATATTGTCTATGGGTACACTCATAGATATAGAACTGATATATTATCTATGGGTCCACTCATAGATATAGAACTGATATATTGTCTATGGGTCCACTCATAGATATAGAACTCATATATTGTCTATGGGTACACTCATAGATATAGAACTGATATATTATCTATGGGTACACTCATAGATATAGAACTGATATATTATCTATGGGTACACTCATAGATATAGAACTGATATATTATCTAGATATATTGTCTATGGGTACACTCATAGATATAGAAGTGATATATTATCTATGGGTACACTCAGAGATATAGAACTGATATATTGTCTATGGGTACACTCATAGATATAGAACTGATATATTATCTAGATATATTGTCTATGGGTACACTCATAGATATAGAAGTGATATATTATCTATGGGTACACTCAGAGATATAGAACTGATATATTGTCTATGGGTACACTCAGAGATATAGAACTGATATATATCTATGGGTACACTCAGAGATATAGAACTGATATATTGTCTATGGGTACACTCAGAGATATAGAACTGATATATTGTCTATGGGTACACTCATAGATATAGAACTGATAAATTGTCTATGGGTACACTCAGAGATATAGAACTCATAGATATATTGTCTATGGGTACACTCATAGATATAGAACTGATATATTGTCTATGGGTACACTCAGAGATATAGAACTCATAGATATAGAACTGATATATTATCTATCTATGGGTACACTCATAGATATAGAACTGATATATTGTCTATGGGTACACTCATAGATATAGACCTGATATATTGTCTATGGGTACACTCATAGATATAGAACTGATATATTGTCTATGGGTACACTCAGAGATATAGAACTGATATATTATCTATGGGTACACTCATAGATATAGAACTATATATTATCTATAGAACTCATATATAGAACTGATATATTGTCTATGGGTACACTCATAGATATAGAACTGATATATTGTCTATGGGTACACTCATATACTGATATATTGTCTATGGGTACACTCATAGATATAGAACTGATATATTATCTCATAGGGTACACTCAGATATAGAACTGATATATTATCTATGGGTACACTCAGAGATATAGAACTGATATATATCTATGGATACACTCATAGATATAGAACTGATATATTATCTATGGGTACACTATAGAACTGATATATATCTATGGATACACTCATAGATATAGAACTGATATATTGTCTATGGGTACACTCATAGATATAGAACTGATATATTATCTATGGGTACACTCACTCAGATATAGAACTGATATATTGTCTATGGGTACACTCATAGATATAGAACTGATATATTATCTATGGGTACACTCATAGATATAGAACTGATATATTATCTATGGGTACACTCATAGATATAGAACTGATATATTGTCTATGGGTACACTCATAGATATAGAACTGATATATTATCTATGGGTACACTCAGAGATATAGAACTGATATATTGTCTATGGGTACACTCATAGATATAGAACTGATATATTATCTAGATATATTGTCTATGGGTACACTCATAGATATAGAAGTGATATATTATCTATGGGTACACTCAGAGATATAGAACTGATATATTGTCTATGGGTACACTCAGAGATATAGAACTGATATATATCTATGGGTACACTCAGAGATATAGAACTGATATATTGTCTATGGGTACACTCAGAGATATAGAACTGATATAGAACTGATATAGAACTGATAAATTGTCTATGGGTACACTCAGAGATATAGAACTGATATATTGTCTATGGGTACACTCATAGATATAGAACTGATAAATTGTCTATGGGTACACTCATAGATATAGAACTGATATATTATATATGGGTACACTCATAGATATAGACCTGATATATAGTCTATGGGTATATTGTCACACTCAGAGATATAGAACTGATATATTGTCTATGGGTACACTCATAGATATAGCACTGATATATTATCTATGGGTACACTCAGAGATATAGAACTGATATATATCTATGGGTACACTCAGAGATATAGAACTGATATATATCTATGGGTACACTCAGAGATATAGAACTGATATATTATCTAGATATATATCTATGGTACACTCATAGATATAGCACTGATATATTATCTATGGGTACACTCAGAGATATAGAACTGATATATATCTATGGGTACACTCAGAGATATAGAACTGATATATATCTATGGGTACACTCAGAGATATAGAACTGATATATTGTCTATGGGTACACTCATAGATATAGAACTGATATATATATATGGGTACACTCAGAGATATAGAACTGATATATTGTCTATGGGTACACTCATAGATATAGAACTGATATATTATCTATGGGTACACTCATAGATATAGAACTGATATATTGTCTATGGGTACACTCATAGATATAGAACTGATATATTGTATATGGGTACACTCATAGATATAGAACTGATATATTGTATATGGGTACACTCATAGATATAGAACTAATATATTATCTATGGGTACACTCATAGATATAGAACTGATATATTGTCTATGGGTACACTCATAGATATTGAACTGATATATTGTCTATATATACACTCATAGATATAGAACTGATATATTATCTAGATATAGGATATATTGTACACTCAGAGATATAGAACTGATATATATCTATGGGTACACTCAGAGATATAGAACTGATATATTATCTATGGGTACACTCAGAGATATAGAACTGATATATATCTATGGGTACACTCAGAGATATAGAACTGATATATTGTCTATGGGTACACTCAGAGATATAGAACTGATATATATCTATGGGTACACTCAGAGATATAGAACTGATATATTGTCTATGGGTACACTCATAGATATAGAACTGATATATTATCTATGGGTACACTCATAGATATAGAACTGATATATTGTATATGGGTACACTCATAGATATAGAACTGATATATTGTATATGGGTACACTCATAGATATAGAACTAATATATTATCTATGGGTACACTCATAGATATAGAACTGATATATTGTCTATGGGTACACTCATAGATATTGAACTGATATATTGTCTATATATACACTCATAGATATAGAACTGATATATTATCTATGGGTACACTCAGAGATATAGAACTGATATATTATCTATGGGTACACTCAGAGATATAGAACTGATATATATCTATGGATACACTCATAGATATAGAACTGATATATTATCTATGGGTACACTCAGAGATATAGAACTGATATATATCTATGGATACACTCATAGATATAGAACTGATATATTATCTATGGGTCCACTCATAGATATAGAACTGATATATTGTCTATGGGTCCACTCATAGATATAGAACTCATATATTGTCTATGGGTACACTCATAGATATAGAACTGATATATTATCTATGGGTACACTCATAGATATAGAACTGATATATTATCTATGGGTACACTCATAGATATAGAACTGATATATTATCTAGATATATTGTCTATGGGTACACTCATAGATATAGAAGTGATATATTATCTATGGGTACACTCATAGATATAGACCTGATATATTGTCTATGGGTACACTCATAGATATAGAACTGATATATTATCTATGGGTACACTCAGAGATATAGAACTGATATATTGTCTATGGGTACACTCATAGATATAGAACTGATATATTGTCTATGGGTACACTCAGAGATATAGAACTGATATATTGTCTATGGGTACACTCAGAGATATAGAACTGATATATTGTCTATGGATATATTGTCTACACTCATAGATATAGAACTGATAAATTGTCTATGGGTACACTCAGAGATATAGAACTGATATATTGTCTATGGGTACACTCATAGATATAGAACTGATAAATTGTCTATGGGTACACTCATAGATATAGAACTGATATATTGTCTATGGGTACACTCAGAGATATAGAACTGATATATATCTATGGGTACACTCATAGATATAGAACTGATATATTGTCTATGGGTACACTCATAGATATAGAACTGATATATTGTCTATGGGTACACTCAGAGATATAGAACTGATATATTGTCTATGGGTACACTCATAGATATAGAACTGATATATTATCTATGGGTACACTCAGAGATATAGAACTGATATATATCTATGGGTACACTCATAGATATAGAACTGATATATTATCTAGATATATTGTCTATGGGTACACTCATAGATATAGAACTGATATATTATCTATGGGTACACTCAGAGATATAGAACTGATATATTATCTATGGGTACACTCAGAGATATAGAACTGATATATTGTCTATGGGTACACTCAGAGATATAGAACTGATATATTGTCTATGGGTACACTCATAGATATAGAACTGATATATTGTCTATGGGTACACTCAGAGATATAGAACTATATTGTCTATGGGTACACTCAGAGATATAGAACTATTATCTATGGGTACACTCATAGATATAGAACTGATATATTATCTATGGGTACACTCATAGATATAGAACTGATATATTGTCTATGGGTACACTCAGATATAGAACTGATATATTGTCTATATAGGGTACACTCATAGATATAGAACTGATATATTATCTATGGGTACACTCAGAGATATAGAACTGATATATAGAACTGATCTATGGGATACTGATATATTGTCTATCTATGGATACACTCAGAGATATAGAACTGATATATTACACTCTATAGAACTGATATATTGTCTACACACTCAGAGATATAGAACTGATATATATCTATGGGTACACTCATAGATATAGAACTGATATATTATCTATGGGTACACTCATAGATATAGAACTGATATATTGTCTATGGGTACACTCAGAGATATAGAACTGATATATTGTCTATGGGTACACTCATAGATATAGAACTGATATATTATCTATGGGTACACTCATAGATATAGAACTGATATATTGTCTATGGGTACACTCATAGATATAGAACTGATATATTATCTATGGTACACTCATAGATATAGAACTGATATATTGTCTATGGGTACACTCATAGATATAGAACTGATATATTATCTATGGGTACACTCAGAGATAGATATAGACACTGATATATTGTCTATGGGTACACTCATAGATATAGAACTGATATATTATCACTCAGAGATATAGAACTTATATTGTCTATGGGTACACTCAGAGATATAGAACTGATATATTGTCTATGGGTACACTCATAGATATAGAACTGATATATTATCTATATAGAACTGATATATATCTATGGGTACACTCAGAGATATAGAACTGATATATTGTCTATGGGTACACTCAGAGATATAGAGAACTGATATATAATTGTCTATGGGTACACTCAGAGATATAGAACTGATATATTGTCTATGGGTACACTCAGAGATATAGAACTGATATATTGTCTATGGGTACACTCATAGATATAGAACTGATATATTATCTATGGGTACACTCAGAGATAGAACTGATAGAACTGATATATATATCTATGGGTACACTCAGAGATATAGATATATATTGTCTATGACCTGATATATTGTCTATGGGTACACTCATAGATATAGAACTGATATATTGTCTATGGGTACACTCAGAGATATAGAACTGATATATTATCTATGGGTACACTCATAGATATAGAACTGATATATTATCTATGGGTACACTCAGAGATATAGAACTGATATATATCTATGGGTACACTCAGAGATATAGAACTGATATATTATCTAGATATATTGTCTATGGGTACACTCATAGATATAGAACTGATATATTATCTATGGGTACACTCAGAGATATAGAACTGATATATATCTATCAGATATATAGAACTGATATATTGTCTATGGGTACACTCAGAGATATAGAACTATATATGTCTATGGGTACACTCAGAGATATAGAACTGATATATTGTCTATGGGTACACTCATAGATATAGAACTGATATATTGTCTATATAGAGATATAGAACTGATATATTGTCTACACTCATAGATATAGAACTGATATATTATCTATGGGTACACTCATAGATATAGAACTGATATATTGTCTATGGGTACACTCATAGATATAGAACTGATATATTGTCTATGGGTACACTCATAGATATAGAACTGATATATTGTCTATGGGTACACTCATAGATATAGAACTGATATATTATCTATGGGTACACTCAGAGATATAGAACTGATATATTGTCTATGGGTACACTCATAGATATTGAACAGAGATATAGAACTGATATATTGTCACTCAGAGATATGAACTGATATATATGTACACTCAGAGATATAGAACTGATATATATCTATGGGTACACTCAGAGATATAGAACTGATATATATCTATGGGTACACTCAGAGATATAGAACTGATATATATATCTATGGGTACACTCAGAGATATAGAACTGATATATTGTCTATGGGTACACTCAGAGATATAGAACTGATATATATCTAGATATATTGGTACACTCAGATATAGAACTGATATATATCTATGGGTACACTCAGAGATATAGAACTGATATATATATCTATGGGTACACTCAGAGATATAGAACTGATATATATCTATGGGTACACTCAGAGATATAGAACTGATATATTGTCTATGGGTACACTCATAGATATAGAACTGATATATTATCTAGATATATTGTCTATGAGTACACTCATAGATATAGCACTGATATATTATCTATGGGTACACTCAGAGATATAGAACTGATATATTGTCTATGGGTACACTCATAGATATAGAAGTGATATATTGTCTATGGGTACACTCAGAGATATAGAACTGATATATTGTCTATGGGTACACTCAGAGATATAGAACTGATATATTGTCTATGGGTACACTCAGAGATATAGAACTGATATATTGTCTATGGGTACACTCAGAGATATAGAACTGATATATTGTCTATGGGTACACTCATAGATATAGAACTGATAAATTGTCTATGGGTACACTCAGAGATATAGAACTGATATATTGTCTATGGGTACACTCATAGATATAGAACTGATATATTGTCTATGGGTACACTCAGAGATATAGAACTGATATATTGTCTATGGGTACACTCATAGATATAGAACTGATATATTATCTATGGGTACACTCATAGATATAGAACTGATATATTGTCTATGGGTACACTCAGAGATATAGAACTGATATATTGTCTATGGGTACACTCATAGATATAGAACTGATAAATTGTCTATGGGTACACTCAGAGATATAGAACTGATATATTGTCTATGGGTACACTCGTAGATATAGAACTGATATATTGTCTATGGGTACACTCAGAGATATAGAACTGATATATATCTATGGGTACACTCAGAGATATAGAACTGATATATTGTCTATGGGTACACTCATAGATATAGAACTGATATATATATATGGGTACACTCAGAGATATAGAACTGATATATTGTCTATGGGTACACTCATAGATATAGCACTGATATATTATCTATGGGTACACTCATAGATATAGAACTGATATATTGTCTATGGGTACACTCATAGATATTGAACTGATATATTGTCTATATATACACTCATAGATATAGAACTGATATATTATCTATGGGTACACTCAGAGATATAGAACTGATATATATCTATGGGTACACTCGGAGATATAGAACTGATATATATCTATGGGTACACTCAGAGATATAGAACTGATATATATCTATGGGTACACTCAGAGATATAGAACTGATATATTGTCTATGGGTACACTCAGAGATATAGAACTGATATATATCTATGGGTACACTCAGAGATATAGAACTGATATATATCTATGGGTACACTCAGAGATATAGAACTGATATATATCTATGGGTACACTCAGAGATATAGAACTGATATATATCTATGGGTACACTCAGAGATATAGAACTGATATATTGTCTATGGGTACACTCATAGATATAGAACTGATATATTATCTAGATATATTGTCTATGAGTACACTCATAGATATAGCACTGATATATTATCTATGGGTACACTCAGAGATATAGAACTGATATATTGTCTATGGGTACACTCATAGATATAGAACTGATATATTGTCTATGGGTACACTCATAGATATAGAACTGATATATTGTCTATGGGTACACTCAGAGATATAGAACTGATATTATCTATGTACTATATAGAACTGATATATTGTCTATGGGTACACTCATAGATATTGAACTGATATATTGTCTATATATACACTCATAGATATAGAACTGATATATTATCTATGGGTACACTCAGAGATATAGAACTGATATATTGTCTATGGGTACACTCAGAGATATAGAACTGATATATATCTATGGGTACACTCAGAGATATAGAACTGATATATATCTATGGGTACACTCAGAGATATAGAACTGATATATCTATCTATGGGTACACTCAGAGATATAGAACTGATATATTGTCTATGGGTACACTCAGAGATATAGAACTGATATATTATCTATGGGTACACTCAGAGATATAGAACTGATATATTGTCTATGGGTACACTCAGAGATATAGAACTGATATATATCTATGGGTACACTCAGAGATATAGAACTGATATATATCTATGGGTACACTCAGAGATATAGAACTGATATATATATCTATGGGTACACTCAGAGATATAGAACTGATATATTATCTAGAACTGATATATGTCTATGGGTACACTCATAGATATAGAACTGATATATTATCTATGGGTACACTCAGATATAGAACTATATATTATCTATGATATATTGTCTATGGGTACACTCAGAGATATAGAACTGATATATTGTCTATGGGTACACTCAGAGATATAGAACTGATATATTGTCTATGGGTACACTCAGAGATATAGAACTGATATATTGTCTATGGGTACACTCATAGATATAGAACTGATATATTGTCTATGGGTACACTCAGAGATATAGAACTGATATATTGTCTATGGGTACACTCATAGATATAGAACTGATATATTGTCTATGGGTACACTCATAGATATAGAACTGATATATTATATATGGGTACACTCATAGATATAGACCTGATATATAGTCTATGGGTACACTCATAGATATAGACCTGATATATTGTCTATGGGATACACTCATAGATATAGAACTGATATATATATCTATACACTCAGAGATATAGAACTGATATATTGTCTACTCATAGATATAGAACTGATATATATATATGGGTACACTCAGAGATATAGAACTGATATATTGTCTATGGGTACACTCATAGATATAGCACTGATATATTATCTATGGGTACACTCAGAGATATAGAACTGATATATTTCTATGGGTACACTCATAGATATAGAACTGATATATTATCTATGGGTACACTCAGAGATATAGAACTGATATATTGTCTATGGGTACACTCAGAGATATAGAACTGATATATATATCTATGGGTACACTCAGAGATATAGAACTGATATATTGTCTATGGAACTGATATATTGTCTATACACTCATAGATATAGAACTGATATATTATCTATGGGTACACTCAGAGATATAGAACTGATATATTGTCTATGGGTACACTCAGAGATATAGAACTGATATATTGTCTATGGGTACACTCATAGATATAGAACTGATATATTATCTATGGGTACACTCAGAGAACTGATATATTCTATGATAGAACTGATACTGATATATGATATATTGTCTATGGGTACACTCAGAGATATAGAACTGATATATATCTATGGGTACACTCAGAGATATAGAACTGATATATTGTCTATGGGATATAGAACTGATATTATCTCAGGTATAGAACTGATCTATTGAACATATGATATATTATCACTCAGAGATATAGAACTGATATATATCTATGGGTACACTCAGAGATATAGAACTGATATATCTATGGGTACACTCAGAGATATAGAACTGATATATTGTCTATGGGTACACTCAGAGATATAGAACTGATATATTATCTATGGGTACACTCAGAGATATAGAACTGATATATTGTCTATGGGTACACTCAGAGATATAGAACTGATATATATCTATGGGTACACTCAGAGATATAGAACTGATATATTGTCTATGGGTACACTCATAGATATAGAACTGATATATTGTCTATTCAGATATAGAACTCTATGGGTACATTCATAGAGATATAGCACTGATATATTATCTATGGGTACACTCAGAGATATAGAACTGATATATTGTCTATGGGTACACCCATAGATATAGAACTGATATATTATCTATGGGTACACTCATAGATATAGAACTGATAAATTGTCTATGGGTACACTCAGAGATATAGAACTGATATATTGTCTATGGGTACACTCAGAGATATAGAACTGATATATTGTCTATGGGTACACTCATAGATATAGAACTGATATATTGTCTATGGGTACACTCAGAGATATAGAACTGATATATTGTCTATGGGTACACTCATAGATATAGAACTGATAAATTGTCTATGGGTACACTCAGAGATATAGAACTGATATATTGTCTATGGGTACACTCATAGATATAGAACTGATATATTGTCTATGGGTACACTCATAGATATAGAAGTGATATATTGTCTATGGGTACACTCAGAGATATAGAACTGATATATTGTCTATGGGTACACTCATAGATATAGAACTGATATATTGTCTATGGGTACACTCATAGATATAGAACTGATATATTGTCTATGGGTACACTCAGAGATATAGAACTGATATATTGTCTATGGGTACACTCATAGATATAGAACTGATATATTGTCTATGGGTACACTCAGAGATATAGAACTGATATATTGTCTATGGGTACACTCATAGATATAGAACTGATAAATTGTCTATGGGTACACTCAGAGATATAGAACTGATATATTGTCTATGGGTACACTCAGAGATATAGAACTGATATATTGTCTATGGGTACACTCATAGATATAGAACTGATATATTGTCTATGGGTACACTCATAGATATAGAATTCTATGTTATTCTATGGTTTTCCCCGTAGTGTACTCACCGGTTATAGCTAGTGTTGTGGGCATCATGGTGGTAGGCTTGACCGTGGTCGGGATGAGGCCGGTCTTGGTGAATGTGGCACTGAAACCCTTGGAGGTGAGAGTGGCATCACTTTTGAAACGCACCACCATCGTGTTGCCACTGGAATCCATGCGGCCTGGATTCTTACTACCACAGAATCGACCTGTGAGAAAACAACATTTCACTGTTCAGAAACCCCTGAAGAGTTCGATTAGGCCACTAATCAAACTACACAGTTAGTTATAATAACCCAAACTCCAATGTGTGGTACACTGATGTAAAACCTGGGCAGGCCTTATGCACCACTTGAATTGACCAAACAGTGACACCAATTATTATTTGATTAATTCACACAAGTATTATACAGGTCTCCGCATACATAGTAAGCTTAATAATAACTATAAATACAGCTATTTTGCATTACTTCTGTTTGTAGAGATTACATTTACATGCCAGTCTAAATTGGGAACCTCTCTCTATTTTTCCATCTTCCTACCCAAAACCTTTAATGGACATCATATCTTATTCATGCAGCCTGAAGTGAATTTGAGTGTTGCTGTGTGTATAGTTGATTTCACTCCCCACAGCCTGTTTCAACTGCTCCTTTTGCATGTTGATTACCATACAATACCTCCTAAAACTAGTTCATTAGTAAAGTTGCTCAAATTGTGAGACCTAAGAATATATTGATTGTGGGTTTGGAGGATTGAAGAGGTTGCACTCGTTGTCACAGTCTCTCTGTTCTCATAATTGAAAATCCATGACCAAAGTAGCCTATTTTAGAAAAGGAATATTTGAGTGTACCCATATTATGAGGGAAGGGTATAATTAGGGTATTTTGACATATTATGAGACTAGTGAATAAGTACATTTTGAGTGTTGGCCTACACATATTGTGCAACAGGTGTGTAGGCCTAAGTATGTCTGTACTATAAGTATCTATACTAGTCCAACTGCTGTATACCAGAGTTAGCATAACACAGAGTGATGTCATACCCAACATGGCGGAGCCGGTTTTGTGGCCATCGTAGACATCTATGTAATCTCTACAGGCCTCAGGGACCAGGTCGAAGGAGGAGAACGTCAGTCTGATCTTCTCTCCCTCTGGTACAGTGATCCTCCACTGTGGACCACATGCACATACTATTTCATTTCACCACACATTTCGTACACAAACATATCCATTTCGTTTGACCACAAACATCCATTTTATACACAAAGATATCCATTTTGTTTGACCACGAGCATTCATTTCATACACAAACACATCCATTTCATTTGAACACAAACATCAATTTTATTTCCATGACTTCATCAAACATTCAATCAATTACAAAGATGAAATCAATGATCAAAGATCAACGATTCAATCAATGTCAAGATAAATCCATTATATAACCACATGCACCAACATGAGTCTGATATTCCTTCTAGTAGATTCTGGTGGGGGCGGGGTTTTTGGCACACAATTGAACGTATTCATATTCCAAGGCAGGGGCTTTCTAAGTAAGGCACAACCTTGAGAAAAACATTACTGATAGAAGTGACATCTCTAGAATAGACACAGTCACTCGTCAGCAGGAAACAGGCAAGGGTGTCCTTTCTCTACATTTCATTTCTATCTACATTGCTTTATGCATAATTTCTCCTCAATGTTCCCATCCATCTCTTTCTCTCTCTTTCTGCCTGGAGGGTGCCCAGGTTGCAGACGACTGCATGCGCTGCATATTGACACGAGTCATGAATAAAAATCATCCAATATCTCCTGGGCTGTGACGGTTTGGACAGGAGCCCATCCGCCTCAACATCCAAGCCAAGAAGGAGACAGAAAGCAACATGAGCAAGCCAGATAATACACAGCCAAACAACAGGACAAAGCATGAGTCCCAATTGGCAACCTTTCCCCTACATAGTGCACTACTTTTAACCAGAGCCCTATGGGATCTGTAGTGCACTATAAAGGGCTATAGGGTGCCATTTGTGACGCAGCCCAATGATCTAATGATCCAAACCAAGCAAAAGCTGACGTCAAAGCGCTCAGCCGTGCTCCGAGCCAAACACGACGCGAGTTGCTCCCCAATCTCGATCCACTATCCAGAACACCAAGCATGGTCAACATCCCAGATGGTGCCTAGTGACCATGGATTTACTAAAGGGGCACCTCATTTGTAAACACCCCAAAATATAGGAGTCCGTTTCCCCACTGATTGTTATTGATGTAGCTAAGCTCCATACAGCACACGACATGACGGACCATGTTATTATTATTCACTTCCTCAGACAGAGAGAAAGCGCTATTGATTGTAAAGTACCTCACAGAAAGACTGGGGCCATATAAACAACGTGTTGTGGATAATACACCACTTGGTAGAAAGATGCTGCCATGTGTATGGCAGACTGTGTGTGGTACCATGGATGGCATGTCCTTGTGGAAGCCGCTAGTAGTGTGTGTGTGTGTTTGTGTATGTACCTGGTAGAGAGCCCCGTTCTCATAGTTCTGTGCTGGGAACCCAGGGGTCAGTAGATCACCGTGGTCACCTTGGAGAGCGCCACCAGCCCCGGCTATTTCTGGAAGCAGGTAGTGTGGAGATGGAGAGGACTTCAGCTGAACAGACACCTCAAGGATACCCACCATCCATCCATCCATCGCTTTCTCTCTCTCTCTCTCTCTCCTCTCTCTCTCTCTCTCTCTCTCTCTCTCTCTCTCTCTCTCTCTCTCTCTCTCTCTCTCTCCTGAAAAGTTCTGAATGTTCATAACTATGATCACTGTTGATAGATAATGGTGTTATTTTACCTAAAGTACTCTCTGGTGTCACAGCTTGGTACTTCGCTTTGAATCCCTTGTCTGTATTTCTGTCATTGGTGTCAAAGAACAACAACATAGTTTCCTAATGACACTATCGGCCCGGGTTTGGAGCGCCCACACAACCTCCCTGCAGAGTCAAACAGAACAGAAGAGAAAGAAGAAAACAATATGTGGATTACTGTACATATAGAACCTTTTATGTCAAATCAATAGCTACAGGCCATACGTCTAGACCTACATGTACAGTCCAGTATATCTATATACCATTGATATTTTCAATACATTCCAATAAATGCATGTATGCATTTTTTGTTGCTATGTTACAGAAACAGTCGAGTAATGTCAAACATCAATGTGACATTCCGCAGTGCAGAGTTGACCTCCCTCTGAAAGTCTGTGATCTTGTTAGGGGCTGTAACTTAAAGTGTAGTAGTGAAGAGGCAGGCCAGCCAGGCTTATAGGCTGTGTCCGCCGTGGACGCTCTAATTTGGGTTTGACATCAAAGCTCAATCCCTTTATAGCCTTGGAGTGTGGATGGTCCTGTGGGGCTGTGTGTTGAGGGTCTGGGGAATAGGGGACACTGTGTGTGTGAGAGGGAAAGAGAGAGAGAGAGAGAGAGAGAGAGAGAGAGAGCGTGAGTGTGTGAGTGTTTGAGGTGTGTCGTGCTGCAGCCAAGGGGCAGAGGAAGTGTTGCAACAACGCTGCAGGGTTAGTTATGTGTGTATGCGCGTGTGTGTGTCTGCATCCATTTGTGGAGGCAGAAGTTTGGCTATGTGTTAATGTGTGGCACGGTGGAAAGTGTAACACAGCTGAGAATGATGGCGTGGCCTCACATTTACATCCACCAATCTCTAACTATACAAGTACAGAAAGTATAGAAAAGTACAGGAAAAAAAGCGAGTCCTAACCACAAGGTTTAAACATCAACGCTTTTGCACAGTCACCTTAACAGTTCCACCTCACACTTCACATAGCTTCCCTTTGCTGTGCCAGACATCCCAGCGTGTCAGCTAAGAGGTGAGAATGGACAGTTGGAGAGAGCGAGAGAGAGAGAGAGAGAGAGAGAGAGGAGAGAGAGAGCCTCTGGCTGGGTGTCTAATTCTCCCATCCTGTCAGAAACAGTCTGAAGAGCACACACCATCACCTACAGGCGTAATAGAATATGATATTAAATATTTAAATGTAATATGTTTGCTCAAGTAAATGAGCTTGTAATAAAATGGGTAAAGCTAGTGATAGTGGGGAGAACCCGGTGGTTTGAGTTGTATAAAGTCAAGGAGAAAAGATCTGAGGATAGATCAAACAACTGAATATGACTGTACGATGTGCTGGAGATACTGATACTTGTTTTCAACAGGCTCAAAGGACAGAAATGGAATTACATTCCTTTGAATTAAATTCCTTTGTGCCCCACCATACCTTAAGACATGCCAAGGATGGATCCCCTACCCTACACCTGTACCCCACCTCTCAAAACCCTGTGTGGATCAATATCTGATCTGTATAGCGAGCTATTTGAGAACACACTACCCCCCACTCCAACACACAAACCTTCACATGTGTCTCCTCCTCAGGTTTCAGTAATAAATGTTGGCCTACCAAACCCTTTGCCTGGATGTATTGGCCTTAATCCACTTAATTAGTCTGGCTCCAGTGTCTTACCGATGACTCCCAGGTTGTCCTGTATTGTAAAGTAGTCTGCTGTGCACAGGTCTGTTGCCTCCAGGGAGAAGTGTTCAAACCACAAATGGATCACCTGGAGTAGAGGAAAACAAACAGGCAGGTTTTTATTATTCACTGTCTTAGAGACTAGAGCAGTAGACATACTGCTACTTAGTAGGAGGCTTGACTGTGTGTGTGTGGGTGTGTGTGCATATGCGTGTGTGTGCGAGTGAGCGAGAGAGAGAGAGAGAGAGAGAGAGAGACAGGAGAGAGAGATTAAAATCGAGACGATGGGGAAAAAGAGAGGAACAGAGAGAGAGAGAGAGAGAGAGAGAGAAAGAGAAAGAGAGGGAGGGAGGGGGAGGGAAAGAGAGAGAGAGAGAGAGAGAGAGAGAGAGAAAGAAAGAAAGAAAGAAAGAAAGAAAGAAAGAAAGAAAGAAAGAAAGAAAGAAAAGAAAGAGAGAGAGAGAGAGAGAGAGTGAGGGAGGGAGGGAGGAGGGAAGAGAGAGAGAGAGAGAGAGAGAGAGAGGAGAGAGATTCAAATCGAGATGACAGAGAGAGAGAAAGAGAGAGGGAGAGATAGATAGAGGAGAGAGAGGGGGAGGAGAGAGAGAAAGGGAGAGGGGAAGGGGGAGAGAGACAGACAGAGACAGAGAGAGAGAGGGAGAGGGAGGGGGAGAGAGAGAGAGAGAGAGAGGGAGAGAGAGAGAGAAATGGGGAGAGAGACAGACAGAGACAGAGAGAGAGAGGAAGGAGAGGGAGAGAGAGAGAGAGAGAGAGAGAGAGAAAGGGGGAGAGAGAGGCAGTCTCAGTCTGGCTTGCTTGGCAAAGTGAAAATGTTTTTTTTGTTTTCCTGTCTCTTCTCCTTCTCCGGATGTCGTAGCTTGAGAGAATGAAAGAGACGGCAGAGCAGCCATCTGTCACGGTGTGAGCTGTGTTTACATCTGATCTAAGGGCTTTCTGTTCTGTTCGCCTTGCCTACCTACCGTACTGTTATACCCTGGTGTCTGTCTATGGTTGCTTCCTAAATGACACACTATTCCCTATTTAGAACTATGGGCTCTGGTCAAAAGTAGTGCACTACATAAGGAATAGGGTTCCATTTGAGATGCAGACTTATGGCTACGCCTGACATCCTTCCAGCTCAGAGACTCATATCAAAAGCACTATTCCAATGAAAGATCATTGAAATGATGATCTGTTCTGTTGGTGACGGTGATCGAAGGCGTCTTTTAAACCATTGTTCCGCTGCAGGTTTTGTTCTATATAAGTCAACCAAGCATTCTAGTTTAGAGTTGGTTTTTAAAGTGCAATATTTTTCAAAGTTAGTGATGTGGTTAATTTGATGTTTTTAGTCGTTATCTTAATGGTTTCTGCACCTGCCAAACATTCTCTCTAGCCGCTGTGCATTAATAAAAGATAAGGGGATCCCTTTGATGAATATTTATCAGGCAGACACAGAATCTCCTTTAAGGACAAGAGACCCTGTTCCTTACAATATGATTGGGTTCCCATTTTCCAATTTCCAAAATGGCCGCCTGTCTTTGTGTTCTCTTCTGCTCTGTATGTGCACTGATGGGTGAAAGGACAGGGCATGGAAAGGTGTCTGGCGTGTTACTTCCACCCATCAGCTCCTGTCAGATCAGTGGTCGTCATGGAAATGACATGAGGCTTTCTTAGATTATCTCTTGAAAGTTTAGAATTCTTAAAAATGCATCCATTCTTCCTTTCTCTCTTCCATGAGGTAGTCAATGATCCAACCAGTGACTACTTCAATTAAGAAAGAAAGAAAGAAAGAAAGAGAGGGAGGGAGGGAGGGAGGGAGGGAGGGAGGGAGGGAGGGAGGGAGGGAGGGAGGGAGGAGGAGGCTACATTTACATTACATTTAAGTCATTTAGCAGACGCTCTTATCCAGAGCGACTTACAAATTGTGCATTCACCTTAAGACATCCAGTGGAACAGCCACTTTTACAATAGTGCATCTAAATCTTTAAGGGGGAGGGTGAGAAGGATTACTTTATCCTATCCTAGGTATTCCTGAAAGAGGTGGGGTTTCAGGTGTCTCCGAAGGTGGGTGATTGACTCCGCTGTCCTGGCGCCGTGAGGGAGTTTGTTCCACCATTGGGGGCCAGAGCAGCGAACAGTTTTGACTGGGCTGCGCGGGAACTGTACTTCTCAGTGGTAGGGAGGCGAGCAGGCCAGAGGTGGATGAACGCAGTGCCCTTGTTTGGGTGTAGGGCCTGATCAGAGCCTGGAGGTACTGAGGTGCCGTTCCCCTCACAGCTCCGTAGGCAAGCACCATGGTCTTGTAGCGGATGCGAGCTTCAACTGGAAGCCAGTGGAGAGAGCGGAGGAGCGGGGTGACGTGGAGAGAACTTGGGAAGGTTGAACACCAGACGGGCTGCGCGTTCTGGATGAGTTGTAGGGGTTTTATGGCACAGGCAGGGAGCCCAGCCAACAGCGAGTTGCAGTAATCCAGACGGGAGATGACAAGTGCCTGGATTAGGACCTGCGCTGCTTCCTGTGTGAGGCAGGGTCGCACTCTGGATGTTGTAGAGCATGAACCTACAAGAACGGGCCACCGCCCCTGATGTTAGTTGAGAACGACAGGGTGTTGTCCAGGATCACGCCAAGGTTCTTAGCGCCTGGGAGGAGGACACAATGGAGTTAAGTCAACCGTGATGGCGGATCATGGAACGGGCAGTCCTCCCGGGAGGAAGAGCAGCTCCGTCTTGCCGAGGTTCAGCTTGAGGTGGTGATCCGTCATCCACACTGATATGTCTGCCAGACATGCAGAGATGCGATTCGCCACCTGGTCATCAGAAGGGGGAAAGGAGAAGATTAATTGTGTGTCGCCTGCATAGCAATGATAGGAGAGACCATGTGAGGTTATGACAGAGCCAAGTGACTTGGTGTATAGCGAGAATAGGAGAGGGCCTAGGAACAGAGCCCTGGGGGACGCCAGTGGTGAGAGAGCGTGGTGAGGAGACAGATTCTCGCCACGCCACCTGGTAGGAGCGACCTGTCAGGTAGGACGCAATCCAAGGTGGGCCGCGCCGGAGATGCCCAACCTGGAGAGGGTGGAGAGAGGATCTGATGGTTCACAGTATCGAAGGCAGCCGATAGGTCTAGAAGGATGAGAGCAGAGGAGAGAGAGTTAGCTTTGCAGAAAGGGAGGGCCTCCGTGATACAGAGAAGAGCAGTCTCAGTTGAATGACTAGTCTTGAAACCTGACTGATTTGGATCAAGAAGGTCATTCTGAGAGAGATAGCGGAGAGCTGGGCCAAGGACGGCACGCTCAAGAGTTTTGGAGAGAAAGAAAAGAAGGGATACTTGGTCTGTAGTTGTTGACATCGAGGGATCGAGTGCAGGTTTTTTTCCAGAAGAGGTGCAACTCTCGCTCTCTTGAAGACAGAAGGGACGTAGCCAGCGGTCAGGGATGAGTTGATGAGCGAGAGTGAGTGTAAGGGAGAAGGTCTCCGGAAATGGTCTGGAGAAGAGAGGAGGGAATAGGGTCAAGCG
>NW_027037936.1:0-23975 GCF_034236695.1 Oncorhynchus nerka | reverse complement strand
CCTCTCCTCTTCTCCTCCCTCTCACTCTCCTCTTCTCTCATCTTCTCTCTCCTCTCCTCTCCTCTTCTCTCCTCTTCGCTCCCTCTCCTCTCCTCTCCCTCTCCTCTCACTCTCCCTTTCTCCTCTTCTCTTCTCTTCTCTTCTCTTCTTCTTCTCTTCTCTTCTCTTCTCTCCCTCTCCCTATTCTCTCCTCTTCTCTCCTCTTCTCTCTCTGCGCTCGTTCTCCCTCTTCTCTCCCTCTTCTCCCTCTCACTCTTCTCTCATCTTCTCTCTCCTCTCCTCTCCTCTTCTTCCTCTGCGCTTCTCTCTCCTCTCCTCTCTCTCTCCTCTTCTCTCTCTCTCTTCTCTCTCTCTTCTCTCCTCCCTCTTTCTCTCCTTCTCCTTTCTCTCCTGCGCTGCTCTCCTCTCCTCTCTCTCCTCTTCTCTGGCTCTCCTCTTCTCTCTGCTGTCCTCTCCCTCCTCTCCCTCTTCTCTCCTCTCTCTCTTCTCTCCCCATGCCTTCTGCCTCTCCTCTTTCTTCCTCTCCTCTCCTCTTCTCTCCTCTCCTCTTCTCTTCTCTGCTGTCCTCTGCTCTTCTCTCTGCTGTCCTCTGCTCTTCTCTCCTCTCCTCCTCTCCTCTGCTCTTCTCTCCGCTGTCCTCTCCTCTTCTCTCTGCTGTCCTCTCCTCCTCTCCTCTTCTCTCTGCTGTCCTCTCCTCCTCTCCTCTTCTTTCTACTGTCCTCTCCTCCTCTCCTCTTCTCTCTGCTGTCCTCTCCTCCTCTCCTCTCCTCTTCTCTTGTTCTCTCCTCTGCTCTCCTTTGTTCTCCTCCGCTCTCCTCCTCTCCTCTCCTCTCCTCTTATCTCATCTTCTCTTTCTTTCTGTCTCTGTATCTGTCTCTCTCATTCTCATTCACTCTCTCTCTCTCTCTCTCTCTCTCTCTCTCTCTCTCTCAGCTCTCCTCACACTCTCCTTTCCTTTATTTACTTTCGCTATGAGTATATTTCATCATACTGTATAAACATCCAGACACTTAGTGACAGTGACCCTCTATTCCCGACCACCTGGCCAGCTGGGACAAATGGCGTTTTTAGTTTTTCTTAAAAGTGTTTGTTTTTTTAAATAAAAAAAAATAACCACTGAAATCTGATTGGTTTGGAATGCTGACATTATCTCTGACAAGTAGAAAGACTTTTAGGGGGAATAAATGGTACAATTATTAAGTGTGTGTGTGTGTGTGTGTGTGTGTGTGTGTGTGTGTGTGTGTGTGTGGGTCTATCCACCAAAAGTTTGATTTCACCTAATGTTAACATTCTGTCATAAAGAACACATGTTCTACGTCTTTCAATGTGTTTTCCTCCTATCTCATAGAATAATGCCTTGCAGTAAGGGCCCAGTAAGTTCCTGCAGTAAGTTCCTTATAAGTTCCTGCAGTAAGTTCCTGCAGTAAGGGCCTATAGTAAGGGCCCATAGTATGGGCAGTAGTAAGTGCCCTATAGTAAGGGCCTAGTAAGGGCCTATAGTAAGGGCGTATAGTAAGGCTCATAGTAAGGGCCTGTAGGCGGGCCTATAGTAAGTGCCTATGGGGCCCAGTAAGGGCCTATAGTAGGGCCTATAGTAAGTGCCTATAGTAAGGGCCTCCTATAGTAAGGGCCTATAGTAAGGGCCTATAGTGAAGGGCCTATAGTAAGGGCCAATAGTAAGGGCCTATAGTAAGGGCCTATAGTAAGGGCCTATAGTATGGGCTCTATAGTAAGGAGCCTATAGTAAGGGCCTATAAGTAAGGCCTATAGTAAGGGCCAATAGTAAGGGCCTATAGTAAGGGCTCTATAGTAAGGGCCTATAGTAAGGGCCAATAGTAAGGGCCTATAGTAAGGGCCTATAGTAAGGGCCTATAGTAAGGGCCTATAGTAAGGGCCTATAGTATGGGCCTATAGTAAGGGCCTATAGTAAGTGCCTATAGTAAGGGCCTATAGTAAGGGCCTATAGTAAGGGCCTATAGTAAGGGCCTATAGTAAGGAGCCTATAGTAAGGGCCAATAGTAAGGGCCTATAGTAGGGCCTATAGTAAGGGCCTATAGTATGGGCCTATAGTAAGGGCCTATAGTAAGGGCCTATAGTAAGGGCCTATAGTAAGGGCCTATAGTAAGGGCCTATAGTAAGGGCCTATAGTATGGGCCTATAGTAAGGGCCTATAGTAAGGGCCTATAGTAAGGGCCTATAGTAAGGGCCAATAGTAAGGGCCTATAGTAAGGGCCTATAGTAAGGGCCTATAGTATGGGCCTATAGTAAGGGCCTATAGTAAGTGCCTATAGTAAGGGCCTATAGTAAGGGCCTATAGTAAGGGCCTATAGTAAGGGCCATATAGTAAGGGCCAATAGTAAGGGCCTATAGTAAGGGCCTATAGTAAGGGCCTATAGTATGGGCCTATAGTGAGAGCCATAGTGAGGCTATAGTGAGGCCTATAGTAAGGGCCTATAGTATAGGCCTATAGTAAGGGCCTATAGTAGGTGCCTATAGTAAGGGCCTATGAGTAAGGGCCTATAGTAAGGGCCTATAGTAAGGGCCAATAGTAAGGGCCTATAGTAAGGGCCTATAGTAAGGGCCTATAGTATACCCTATAGTATACCTATAAGTAAGGGCCTCCATAGTATACCTATAATAAGGGCCAATAGTAAGGGCCAGTATGGGCCCTATAGTATACCCTCCATAGTAAGGGCCATAGTATAGGAGCCATAGTAAAGGGGGCCTCCATAGTAAGTGCCAATAGTAAGGCCTATAGTATATCCTATAGTAAGAGCCAATAGTAAGGGCCAATAGTAAGGGCCTATAGTAAGGGCTATAGTAAGGGCCTATAGTATGGGCCCTATAGTAAAGACTATATAGGCCTATAGTAGTATAGTAATAGTATGGCCTACAATGTATAGGACATAGTATACCCATAGTATGGGCCATAGTATATCTATAGTAAGGGCCTATAGTATGGCCATAGTATACCTATAGTAAGGGCCTATAGTATAGGGCCTCTCCATAGTATACCTATAGTATACTATAGTATAGGGCCTCATAGTAAGGTGCCTATAGTAAGGGCCTATAGTAAGGGCCTATAGTAAGGGCCTATGTGTGGGGCCTATATGGGCCTATAGTAGGCCAATAGTATGGGCTATAGTAAGGGCTATAGTAAAAAAGGGCCTATAGTATGGGCCTATAGTAACCTATAGTAACCTATAGTAAGAAAGGGCCAATAAGTATAGGGCCTATAATAAGGGCCTATAGTAAGGGCCTATAGTAAGGGCCAATAGTATGGCCTATAGTAAGGGCTAAAACAACTGCCTAAAGAAGAGCCTATAGTAAGGGGCCTATAATGAGGCCTATAGTAAACCTATAGTAAGGGCCAATAATAAGGGCCTATAGTATGGGCCCCTAGTAAGGGCCTATAGTATGGGCCCATAGTAACCTCAGTAAGGGCCTATAGTAAGGGCCTATAGTATGGGCCCTATAGTAAGGGCCTATAGTAAGGGCCTATAGTATGGGCCCCATAGTAAGGGCTATAGTATGGGCCTATAGTAAGGGCCAATAGTATGGGGGCTATATGTATGGCCTATAGTAAGGGCCAATAGTATGGGCCTATAGTAAGGGCCTATAGTAAGGGCCACAATAGTATACCATAGTATGTACTCTATAGTATGGGCCAATAGTATGGGCCTCATAGTAATGAGGCCTAGTATACAATAGTAAGGGCCTATAGTAGGGCCATAGTATGGGCCTAATAGTATGGGCCCATAGTATGGGCCTATAGTAAGGGCCTATAGTAAGGGCCATAGTATGGGCCTATAGTAAGGGCTCATAGTATGGGCCATAGTATACTATAGTAAGTGCCTATAGTAAGGGCCTATAGTATACCCTATAGTAAGGGCCTATAGTATGGGCCTATAGTATGGGCCTATAGTAAGGCCTATAGTAAGGACCTATAGTAAGGGCCTATAGTAAGGGCCTATAGTAGGGCTATAGTATAGGGCCTATAGTATGGGCCATAGTAAGGGCCTATAGTAAGGGCCTATAGTAAGGGCCTATAGTAAGGAGCCTATAGTATGGGCCAATAGTAAGGGCCTATAGTAAGGGCCTATAGTATGGGCCTATAGTATAGCCTATAGTATGGCCTATAGTAAGTGCCTATAGTAAGGGCCTATAGTAAGGGCCTATAGTAAGGGCCTATAGTAAGGGCCTATAGTAAGGGCCTATAGTAAATATAATATTAATAGTACCTATAGTAAGGGCCTATAGTAAGGGCCAATAGTAAGGGCTATAGTATGGGCCTATAGTATAGGGCCTATAGTAAGGGCCAATAGTAAGGGCCTATAGTAAGGGAATGGAAGCTTGTCGTATTGCAACAGAAGTGCCAATTGTATTTAGCCTGTCTATCTATGGGTAACAGGGTGTTAGCCTGTCTATCTATGGGCAACATGGTTTAGCCTGTCTATCTATGGGTAAATATGGTGTTAGCCTGTCTATCTATGGGTAACATGGTGTTAGCCTGTCTATCTATGGTAACATGGTGTTAGCCTGTCCTATCTATGGGTAACAGGGTGTTAGCCTGTCTATCTATGGGTAACAGGGTGTTAGCCTGTCTATCTATGGGTAACAGGGTGTTAGCCTGTCTATCTATGTGTAACATGGTGTTAGCCTGTCTATCTATATGGGTAACAGGGTGTTAGCCTGTCTATCTATGGGTAACAGGGTGTTAGCCTGTCTATCTATGGGTAACATGGTGTTAGCCTGTCTATCTATGGGTAACAGGGCAAGCCTGTCTATCTATGGGTAACATGGTGTTGGGGCCTGTCTATCTATGGGTAACATGGTGTTAGCCTGTCTACCTATGTAACATGGTGTTAGCCTGTCTATCTATGGGTAACATGGTGTTAGCCTGTCTATCTATGGGTAACAGGGTGTTAGCCTGTCTATCTATGGGTAACAGGGTGTTAGCCTGTCTATCTATGGGTAACAGGGTGTTAGCCTGTCTATCTATGGGTAACATGGTGTTAGCCTGTCTATCTATGGGTAACAGGGTGTTAGCCTGTCTATCTATGGGTAACATGGTGTTAGCCTGTCTATCCATGGGTAACATGGTGTTAGCCTGTCTACCTATGGGTAACATGGTGTTAGCCTGTCTATCCATGGGTAACATGGTGTTAGCCTGTCTATCTATGGGTAACAGGGTGTTAGCCTGTCTACCTATGGGTAACATGGTGTTAGCCTGTCTATCTATGGGTAACATGGTGTTCGCCTGTCTATCTATGGGTGTCAGGGTGTTAGCCTGTCTATCTATGGGTAACATGGTGTTAGCCTGTCTATCTATGGGTAACAGGGTGTTAGCCTGTCTATCTATGGGTAACAGGATGTTAGCCTGTCTATCTATGGGTAACATGGTGTTAGCCTGTCTATCTATGGGTAACAGGGTGTTAGCCTGTCTATCTATGGGTAACAGGGTGTTAGCCTGTCTATCTATGGGTAACAGGGTGTTAGCCTGTCTATCTATGGGTAACATGGTGTTAGCCTGTCTATCTATGGGTAACAGGGTGTTAGCCTGTCTATCTATGGGTAACATGGTGTTAGCCTGTCTATCTATGGGTAACATGGTGTTAGCCTGTCTACCTATGGGTAACATGGTGTTAGCCTGTCTATCTATGGGTAACATGGTGTTAGCCTGTCTATCTATGGGTAACAGGGTGTTAGCCTGTCTATCTATGGGTAACAGGGTGTTAGCCTGTCTATCTATGGGTAACAGGGTGTTAGCCTGTCTATCTATGGGTAACATGGTGTTAGCCTGTCTATCTATGGGTAACAGGGTGTTAGCCTGTCTATCTATGGGTAACATGGTGTTAGCCTGTATATCCATGGGTAACATGGTGTTAGCCTGTCTACCTATGGGTAACATGGTGTTAGCCTGTCTATCTATGGGTAACATGGTGTTAGCCTGTCTATCTATGGGTAACAGGGTGTTAGCCTGTCTATCTATGGGTAACAGGGTGTTAGCCTGTCTATCTATGGGTAACATGGTGTTAGCCTGTCTATCTATGGGTAACATGGTGTTAGCCTGTCTACCTATGGGTAACAGGGTGTTAGCCTGTCTATCTATGGGTAACAGGGTGTTAGCCTGTCTATCTATGGGTGTCAGGGTGTTAGCCTGTCTATCTATGGGTAACATGGTGTTAGCCTGTCTATCTATGGGTAACAGGGTGTTAGCCTGTCTATCTATGGGTAACAGGATGTTAGCCTGTCCATCTATGGGTAACATGGTGTTAGCCTGTCTATCTATGGGTAACAGGGTGTTAGCCTGTCTATCTATGGGTAACAGGGTGTTAGCCTGTCTATCTATGGGTAACAGGGTGTTAGCCTGTCTATCTATGGGTAACAGGGTGTTAGCCTGTCTATCTATGGGTAACAGGGTGTTAGCCTGTCTATCTATGGGTAACATGGTGTTAGCCTGTCTATCTATGGGTAACAGGGTGTTAGCCTGTCTATCTATGGGTAACAGGGTGTTAGCCTGTCTATCTATGGGTAACAGGGTGTTAGCCTGTCTATCTATGGGTAACAGGGTGTTAGCCTGTCTATCTATGGGTAACAGGGTGTTAGCCTGTCCATCTATGGGTAACAGGGTGTTAGCCTGTCTATCTATAAGTAACATGGTGTTAGCCTGTCTACCTATGGGTAACAGGGTGTTAGCCTGTCTATCTATGGGTAACAGGGTGTTAGCCTGTCTACCTATGGGTAACAGGGTGTTAGCCTGTCTATCTATGGGTAACATGGTGTTAGCCTGTCTATCTATGGGTAACAGGGTGTTAGCCTGTCTATCTATGGGTAACAGGATGTTAGCCTGTCTATCTATGGGTAACAGGGTGTTAGCCTGTCTATCTATGGGTAACAGGGTGTTAGCCTGTCTATCTATGGGTAACAGGGTGTTAGCCTGTCTATCTATGGGTAACATGGTGTTAGCCTGTCTATCTATTGGGTAACAGGGTGTTAGCCTGTCTATCTATGGGTAACATGGTGTTAGCCTGTCTATCTATGGGTAACATGGTGTTAGCCTGTCTATCTATGGGTAACAGAGTGTTAGCCTGTCTATCTATGGGTAACAGGATGTTAGCCTGTCTATCTATGGGTAACAGGGTGTTAGCCTGTCTATCTATGGGTAACATGGTGTTAGCCTGTCTATCTATGGGTAACATGGTGTTAGCCTGTCTATCTATGGGTAACAGAGTGTTAGCCTGTCTATCTATGGGTAACAGGATGTTAGCCTGTCTATCTATGGGTAACAGGGTGTTAGCCTGTCTATCTTTGGGTAACAGGGTGTTAGCCTGTCTATCTATGGGTAACAGAGTGTTAGCCTGTCTATCTATGGGTAACAGGGTGTTAGCCTGTCTATCTATGGGTAACAGGGTGTTAGCCTGTCTATCTATGGGTAACAGGGTGTTAGCCTGTCTATCTATGGGTAACAGGGTGTTAGCCTGTCTATCCATGGGTAACATGGTGTTAGCCTGTCTACCTATGGGTAACATGGTGTTAGCCTGTCTATCTATGGGTAACATGGTGTTAGCCTGTCTACCTATGGGTAACAGGGTGTTAGCCTGTCTATCTATGGGTAACATGGTGTTAGCCTGTCTATCTATGGGTAACATGGTGTTAGCCTGTCTACCTATGGGTAACAGGGTGTTAGCCTGTCTATCTATGGGTAACAGGGTGTTAGCCTGTCTATCTATGGGTGTCAGGGTGTTAGCCTGTCTATCTATGGGTAACATGGTGTTAGCCTGTCTATCTATGGGTAACAGGGTGTTAGCCTGTCTATCTATAGGTAACAGGATGTTAGCCTGTCTATCTATGGGTAACATGGTGTTAGCCTGTCTATCTATGGGTAACAGGGTGTTAGCCTGTCTATCTATGGGTAACAGGGTGTTAGCCTGTCTATCTATGGGTAACAGGGTGTTAGCCTGTCTATCTATGGGTAACAGGGTGTTAGCCTGTCTATCTATGGGTAACAGGGTGTTAGCCTGTCTATCTATGGGTAACATGGTGTTAGCCTGTCTATCTATGGGTAACAGGGTGTTAGCCTGTCTATCTATGGGGAACAGGGTGTTAGCCTGTCTATCTATGGGTAACAGGGTGTTAGCCTGTCTATCTATGGGTAACAGGGTGTTAGCCTGTCTATCTATGGTAACAGGGTGTTAGCCTGTCTATCTATGGGTAACAGGGTGTTAGCCTGTCTATCTATGGGTAACATGGTGTTAGCCTGTCTACCTATGGGTAACAGGATGTTAGCCTGTCTATCTATGGGTAACAGGGTGTTAGCCTGTCTACCTATGGGTAACATGGTGTTAGCCTGTCTATCTATGGGTAACATGGTGTTAGCCTGTCTATCTATGGGTAACAGAGTGTTAGCCTGTCTATCTATGGGTGTCAGGGTGTTAGCCTGTCTATCTATGGGTAACATGGTGTTAGCCTGTCTATCTATGGGTAACAGGGTGTTAGGCCTGTCTATCTATGGGTAACAGGATGTTAGCCTGTCTATCTATGGGTAACATGGTGTTAGCCTGTCTATCTATGGGTAACAGGGTGTTAGCCTGTCTATCTATGGTAACAGGGTGTTAGCCTGTCTATCTATGGGTAACAGGGTGTTAGCCTGTCTATCTATGGGTAACAGGGTGTTAGCCTGTCTATCTATGGGTAACAGGGTGTTAGCCTGTCTATCTATGGGTAACATGGTGTTAGCCTGTCTATCTATGGGTAACAGGGTGTTAGCCTGTCTATCTATGGGTAACAGGGTGTTAGCCTGTCTATCTATGGGTAACAGGGTGTTAGCCTGTCTATCTATGGGTAACAGGGTGTTAGCCTGTCTATCTATGGGTAACAGGGTGTTAGCCTGTCTATCTATGGGTAACAGGGTGTTAGCCTGTCTATCTATGGGTAACATGGTGTTAGCCTGTCTACCTATGGGTAACAGGGTGTTAGCCTGTCTATCTATGGGTAACAGGGTGTTAGCCTGTCTATCTATGGGTAACAGGGTGTTAGCCTGTCTATCTATGGGTAACATGGTGTTAGCCTGTCTATCTATGGGTAACAGGGTGTTAGCCTGTCTATCTATGGGTAACAGGATGTTAGCCTGTCTATCTATGGGTAACAGGGTGTTAGCCTGTCTATCTATGGGTAACAGGGTGTTAGCCTGTCTATCTATGGGTAACAGGGTGTTAGCCTGTCTATCTATGGGTAACATGGTGTTAGCCTGTCTATCTATTGGGTAACAGGGTGTTAGCCTGTCTATCTATGGGTAACATGGTGTTAGCCTGTCTATCTATGGGTAACATGGTGTTAGCCTGTCTATCTATGGGTAACAGAGTGTTAGCCTGTCTACCTATGGGTAACATGGTGTTAGCCTGTCTATCTATGGGTAACATGGTGTTAGCCTGTCTACCTATGGGTAACAGGGTGTTAGCCTGTCTATCTATGGGTAACATGGTGTTAGCCTGTCTATCTATGGGTAACATGGTGTTAGCCTGTCTATCTATGGGTAACAGAGTGTTAGCCTGTCTATCTATGGGTAACAGGATGTTAGCCTGTCTATCTATGGGTAACAGGGTGTTAGCCTGTCTATCTTTGGGTAACAGGGTGTTAGCCTGTCTATCTATGGGTAACAGAGTGTTAGCCTGTCTATCTATGGGTAACAGGGTGTTAGCCTGTCTATCTATGGGTAACAGGGTGTTAGCCTGTCTATCTATGGGTAACAGGGTGTTAGCCTGTCTATCTATGGGTAACAGGGTGTTAGCCTGTCTATCCATGGGTAACATGGTGTTAGCCTGTCTACCTATGGGTAACATGGTGTTAGCCTGTCTATCTATGGGTAACATGGTGTTAGCCTGTCTACCTATGGGTAACAGGGTGTTAGCCTGTCTATCTATGGGTAACATGGTGTTAGCCTGTCTATCTATGGGTAACATGGTGTTAGCCTGTCTACCTATGGGTAACAGGGTGTTAGCCTGTCTATCTATGGGTAACAGGGTGTTAGCCTGTCTATCTATGGGTGTCAGGGTGTTAGCCTGTCTATCTATGGGTAACATGGTGTTAGCCTGTCTATCTATGGGTAACAGGGTGTTAGCCTGTCTATCTATGGGTAACAGGATGTTAGCCTGTCTATCTATGGGTAACATGGTGTTAGCCTGTCTATCTATGGGTAACAGGGTGTTAGCCTGTCTATCTATGGGTAACAGGGTGTTAGCCTGTCTATCTATGGGTAACAGGGTGTTAGCCTGTCTATCTATGGGTAACAGGGTGTTAGCCTGTCTATCTATGGGTAACAGGGTGTTAGCCTGTCTATCTATGGGTAACATGGTGTTAGCCTGTCTATCTATGGGTAACAGGGTGTTAGCCTGTCTATCTATGGGTAACAGGGTGTTAGCCTGTCTATCTATGGGTAACAGGGTGTTAGCCTGTCTATCTATGGGTAACAGGGTGTTAGCCTGTCTATCTATGGGTAACAGGGTGTTAGCCTGTCTATCTATGGGTAACAGGGTGTTAGCCTGTCTATCTATGGGTAACAGGGTGTTAGCCTGTCTATCTATGGGTAACAGGGTGTTAGCCTGTCTATCTATGGGTAACATGGTGTTAGCCTGTCTACCTATGGGTAACAGGATGTTAGCCTGTCTATCTATGGGTAACAGGGTGTTAGCCTGTCTACCTATGGGTAACATGGTGTTAGCCTGTCTATCTATGGGTAACATGGTGTTAGCCTGTCTATCTATGGGTAACAGAGTGTTAGCCTGTCTATCTATGGGTGTCAGGGTGTTAGCCTGTCTATCTATGGGTAACATGGTGTTAGCCTGTCTATCTATGGGTAACAGGGTGTTAGCCTGTCTATCTATGGGTAACAGGATGTTAGCCTGTCTATCTATGGGTAACATGGTGTTAGCCTGTCTATCTATGGGTAACAGGGTGTTAGCCTGTCTATCTATGGGTAACAGGGTGTTAGCCTGTCTATCTATGGGTAACAGGGTGTTAGCCTGTCTATCTATGGGTAACAGGGTGTTAGCCTGTCTATCTATGGGTAACATGGTGTTAGCCTGTCTATCTATGGGTAACAGGGTGTTAGCCTGTCTATCTATGGGTAACAGGGTGTTAGCCTGTCTATCTATGGGTAACAGGGTGTTAGCCTGTCTATCTATGGGTAACAGGGTGTTAGCCTGTCTATCTATGGGTAACAGGGTGTTAGCCTGTCTATCTATGGGTAACAGGGTGTTAGCCTGTCTATCTATGGGTAACATGGTGTTAGCCTGTCTACCTATGGGTAACAGGGTGTTAGCCTGTCTATCTATGGGTAACAGGGTGTTAGCCTGTCTATCTATGGGTAACAGGGTGTTAGCCTGTCTATCTATGGGTAACATGGTGTTAGCCTGTCTATCTATGGGTAACAGGGTGTTAGCCTGTCTATCTATGGGTAACACGATGTTAGCCTGTCTATCTATGGGTAACAGGGTGTTAGCCTGTCTATCTATGGGTAACAGGGTGTTAGCCTGTCTATCTATGGGTAACAGGGTGTTAGCCTGTCTATCTATGGGTAACATGGTGTTAGCCTGTCTATCTATTGGGTAACAGGGTGTTAGCCTGTCTATCTATGGGTAACATGGTGTTAGCCTGTCTATCTATGGGTAACATGGTGTTAGCCTGTCTATCTATGGGTAACAGAGTGTTAGCCTGTCTATCTATGGGTAACAGGATGTTAGCCTGTCTATCTATGGGTAACAGGGTGTTAGCCTGTCTATCTATGGGTAACATGGTGTTAGCCTGTCTATCTATGGGTAACATGGTGTTAGCCTGTCTATCTATGGGTAACAGAGTGTTAGCCTGTCTATCTATGGGTAACAGGATGTTAGCCTGTCTATCTATGGGTAACAGGGTGTTAGCCTGTCTATCTTTGGGTAACAGGGTGTTAGCCTGTCTATCTATGGGTAACAGAGTGTTAGCCTGTCTATCTATGGGTAACAGGGTGTTAGCCTGTCTATCTATGGGTAACAGGGTGTTAGCCTGTCTATCTATGGGTAACAGGGTGTTAGCCTGTCTATCTATGGGTAACAGGGTGTTAGCCTGTCTATCCATGGGTAACATGGTGTTAGCCTGTCTACCTATGGGTAACATGGTGTTAGCCTGTCTATCTATGGGTAACATGGTGTTAGCCTGTCTATCTATGGGTAACAGGGTGTTAGCCTGTCTATCTATGGGTAACAGGGTGTTAGCCTGTCTATCTATGGGTAACATGGTGTTAGCCTGTCTATCTATGGGTAACATGGTGTTAGCCTGTCTACCTATGGGTAACAGGGTGTTAGCCTGTCTATCTATGGGTAACAGGGTGTTAGCCTGTCTATCTATGGGTAACATGGTGTTAGCCTGTCTATCTATGGGTAACAGGGTGTTAGCCTGTCTATCTATGGGTAACAGGGTGTTAGCCTGTCTATCTATGGGTAACAGGGTGTTAGCCTGTCTATCTATGGGTAACATGGTGTTAGCCTGTCTATCTATGGGTAACATGGTGTTAGCCTGTCTATCTATTGGTAACAGAGTGTTAGCCTGTCTATCTATGGGTAACAGGATGTTAGCCTGTCTATCTATGGGTAACAGGGTGTTAGCCTGTCTATCTTTGGGTAACAGGGTGTTAGCCTGTCTATCTATGGGTAACAGAGTGTTAGCCTGTCTATCTATGGGTAACAGGGTGTTAGCCTGTCTATCTATGGGTAACAGGGTGTTAGCCTGTCTATCTATGGGTAACAGGGTGTTAGCCTGTCTATCTATGGGTAACAGGGTGTTAGCCTGTCTATCCATGGGTAACATGGTGTTAGCCTGTCTACCTATGGGTAACATGGTGTTAGCCTGTCTATCTATGGGTAACATGGTGTTAGCCTGTCTATCTATGGGTAACAGGGTGTTAGCCTGTCTATCTATGGGTAACAGGGTGTTAGCCTGTCTATCTATGGGTAACATGGTGTTAGCCTGTCTATCTATGGGTAACATGGTGTTAGCCTGTCTACCTATGGGTAACAGGGTGTTAGCCTGTCTATCTATGGGTAACAGGGTGTTAGCCTGTCTATCTATGGGTGTCAGGGTGTTAGCCTGTCTATCTATGGGTAACATGGTGTTAGCCTGTCTATCTATGGGTAACAGGGTGTTAGCCTGTCTATCTATGGGTAACAGGATGTTAGCCTGTCTATCTATGGGTAACAGGGTGTTAGCCTGTCTATCTATGGGTAACAGGGTGTTAGCCTGTCTATCTATGGGTAACAGGGTGTTAGCCTGTCTATCTATGGGTAACAGGGTGTTAGCCTGTCTATCTATGGGTAACAGGGTGTTAGCCTGTCTATCTATGGGTAACAGGGTGTTAGCCTGTCTATCTATGGGTAACATGGTGTTAGCCTGTCTATCTATGGGTAACAGGGTGTTAGCCTGTCTATCTATGGGTAACAGGGTGTTAGCCTGTCTATCTATGGGTAACAGGGTGTTAGCCTGTCTATCTATGGGTAACAGGGTGTTTAGCCTGTCTATCTATGGGTAACAGGGTGTTAGCCTGTCTATCTATGGGTAACAGGGTGTTAGCCTGTCTATCTATGGGTAACATGGTGTTAGCCTGTCTACCTATGGGTAACAGGATGTTAGCCTGTCTATCTATGGGTAACAGGGTGTTAGCCTGTCTATCTATGGGTAACATGGTGTTAGCCTGTCTATCTATGGGTAACATGGTGTTAGCCTGTCTATCTATGGGTAACAGAGTGTTAGCCTGTCTATCTATGGGTAACAGGATGTTAGCCTGTCTATCTATGGGTAACAGGGTGTTAGCCTGTCTATCTTTGGGTAACAGGGTGTTAGCCTGTCTATCTATGGGTAACAGAGTGTTAGCCTGTCTATCTATGGGTAACAGGGTGTTAGCCTGTCTATCTATGGGTAACAGGGTGTTAGCCTGTCTATCTATGGGTAACAGAGTGTTAGCCTGTCTCTCTATTGGTAACAGGGTGTTAGCCTGTCTATCTATGGGTAACATGGTGTTAGCCTGTCTATCTATGGGTAACATGGTGTTAGCCTGTCTATCTATGGGTAACAGGGTGTTAGCCTGTCTATCTATGGGTAACATGGTGTTAGCCTGTCTATCTATTGGGTAACATGGTGTTAGCCTGTCTTTCTATGGGTAACAGGGTGTTAGCCTGTCTATCTATGGGTAACATGGTGTTAGCCTGTCTATCTATGGGTAACAGGGTGTTAGCCTGTCTATCTATGGGTAACAGGGTGTTAGCCTGTCTATCTATGGGTAACAGGGTGTTAGCCTGTCTATCTATGGGTAACAGGGTGTTAGCCTGTCTATCTATGGGTAACAGGGTGTTAGCCTGTCTATCTATGGGTAACATGGTGTTAGCCTGTCTATCTATGGGTAACAGGGTGTTAGCCTGTCTATCTATGGGTAACATGGTGTTAGCCTGTCTATCTATGGGTAACAGGGTGTTAGCCTGTCTATCTATGGGTAACATGGTGTTAGCCTGTCTATCTATGGGTAACAGGGTGTTAGCCTGTCTATCTATGGGTAACATGGTGTTAGCCTGTCTATCTATGGGTAACAGGGTGTTAGCCTGTCTATCTATGGGTAACAGAGTGTTAGCCTGTCTCTCTATGGGTAACAGGGTGTTAGCCTGTCTATCTATGGGTAACATGGTGTTAGCCTGTCTATCTATTGGGTAACGGGGTGTTAGCCTGTCTATCTATGGGTAACAGGGTGTTAGCCTGTCTATCTATGGGTAACATGGTGTTAGCCTGTCTATCTATTGGGTAACAGGGTGTTAGCCTGTCTATCTATGGGTAACATGGTGTTAGCCTGTCTATCTATGGGTAACAGGATGTTAGCCTGTCTATCTATGGGTAACAGGGTGTTAGCCTGTCTATCTATGGGTAACATGGTGTTAGCCTGTCTATCTATGGGTAACAGGGTGTTAGCCTGTCTATCTATGGGTAACATGGTGTTAGCCTGTCTATCTATGGGTAACATGGTGTTAGCCTGTCTATCTATGGGTAACAGTGTGTTAGCCTGTCTATCTATGGGTAACATGGTGTTAGCCTGTCTATCTATGGGTAACAGGGTGTTATTCTGTCTATCTATGGGTAACAGCGTTGGCGTGTTAAGCTCAATCTGCTCAGTTTTACACCACAAAACACCAGAACATGGCCCAAAAGACTAGAACCAGCTCACCATAACATGGGCCAAAAGACTAGAACCAGCTCAACAGAACATGGCCCCTTTCCTCTTCTCATCTGTCCATATCCCCTCTCCTCTTATCCTCTGTCCATATCCCCTCTCCTCTTATCCTCTGTCCATATCCCCTCTCCTCTTATCCTCTGTCCATATCCCCCTCTCCTCTTATCTCTGTCCATATCCCTGTCCTCTTATCTCTGTCCATATCCCTCTCCTCTTATCCTCTGTCCATATCCCCTCTCCTCTTATCCTCTGTCCATATCCCCTCTCCTCTTCTCCTCTGTCCATATCCCCTCTCCTCTTATCCTCTGTCCATATCCCCCTCTCCTCTTATCCTCTGTCCATATCCCCTCTCCTCTTATTCTCTGTCCATATCCCTTCTCCTCTTCTCCTCTGTCCATATCCTTCTCCTCTTCTCCTCTGTCCATATCCCTTCTCCTCTTCTCCTCTGTCCATATCCCCTCTCCTCCTCTGTCCATATCCCTTCTCCTCTTCTCCTCTGTCCATATTCCCCTCTCCTTCTCCTCTGTCCATATCCCTTCTCCTCTTCTCCTCTGTCCATATCCCTTCTCCTCTTCTCCTCTGTCCATATCCCCTCTCCTCTTATCCTCTGTCCATATCCCCTCTCCTCTTATCCTCTGTCCATATCCCCCTCTCCTCTTCTCCTCTGTCCATATCCCCTCTCCTCTTATTCTCTGTCCATATCCCCTCTCCTCTTATTCTCTGTCCATATCCCCCTCTCCTCTTATTCTCTGTCCATATCCCCCTCTCTTATCCTCTGTCCATCCTCTCTCCATATCCCTCTCCTCTTATCCTCTGTCTATATCCCCCTCTCCTCGTATCCTCTGTCCATATCCCCCTCTCCTCTTATCCTCTGTCCATATCCCCCTCTCCTCTGTCCATATCCCTTCTCCTCTTCTCCTCTGTCCATATCCCTCCCCTCTCCTCTTCTCCTCTGTCCATATCCCCCTCTCCTCTTATCCTCTGTCCATATCCTTCTCCTCTTCTCTCTGTCCATATCCCCTCTCCTCTTCTCCTCTGTCCATATCCCCCTCTCGTCTTCTCCCTCTGTCCATATCCCCCTCTCCTCTTCTCCTCTGTCCATATCCCCCTCTCTCTGTCTTCTCCTCTGTCCATATCCCCCTCTCCCTCTTCTCCTCTGTCCATATCCCTTCTCCTCTTCTCCTCTGTCCATATCCCCCTCTCCTCTTATCCTCTGTCCATATCCCCTCTCCTCTTATCCTCTGTTTATCTCCCCCTCTCCTCTTATCCTCTGTCTATAACCCCTCTCCTCTTATCCTCTGTCCATATCCCCTCTCCTCTTATCCTCTGTCCATATCCCCCTCTCCTCTTATCCTCTGTCCATATCCCCCTCTCCTCTTATCCTCTGTCCATATCCCCTCTCCTCTTATCCTCTGTCCATATCCCTCTCCTCTTATCTCTGTCCATATCCCTCTCCTCTTATCCTCTGTCTATATCCCTCTCCTCTTATCCTCTGTCCATATCCCTTTGTCTCCTCTTATTCTCTGTCCATATCCCTTCTCCTCTTATCCTCTGTCCATATCCCCTCTCCTCTTATCCTCTGTCCATATCCCTTCTCCTCTTATCCTCTGTCCATATCCCCCTCTCCTCTTATCCTCTGTCCATATCCCCTCTCCTCTTCTCCTCTGTCCATATCCCCCTCTCCTCTTATTCTCTGTCCATATCCCCCTCTCCTCTTATTCTCTGTCCATATCCCCTCTCCTCTGTCCATATCCCTCTCCTCTGTCATATCCCTTCTCCTCTTATCTCTGTCCATATCCCTCTCCTCTTATCACTCTGTCCATATCCCTCTCCTCTGTCCATATCCCCCTCTCCTCTGTCCATATCCCCTCTCTGTCCATATCCTTCTCCTCTTATCCTCTGTCCATATCCCTCTCCTCTTATCCTCTGTCCATATCCCCTCTCCTCTTATCCTCTGTCTGTATCCCTCTCCTCTGTCCATATCCCCTCTCCTCTTATCCTCTGTCCATATCCCCTCTCCTCTGTCCATATCCCCCTCTCCTCTTATCCTCTGTCCATATCCCCTCTCCTCTGTCCATTTCCCCTCTCCTCTTATCCTCTGTCCATATCCCCTCTCCTCTGTCCATATCCCCTCTCCTCTTATCCTCTGTCCATATCCCCTCTCCTCTTATCCTCTGTCCATATCCCCTCTCCTCTGTCCATATCCCCTCTCCTCTGTCCATATCCCTTCTCCTCTTATTCTCTGTCCATATCCCCTCTCCTCTGTCCATATCCCCTCTCCTCTTATCCTCTGTCCATATCCCCTCTCCTCTGTCCATATCCCCTCTCCTCTGTCCATATCCCCTCTCCTCTGTCCATATCCCCTCTCCTCTTATCCTCTGTCCATATCCCCTCTCCTCTGTCCATATCCCCTCTCCTCTTATCCTCTGTCCATATCCCCTCTCCTCTTATCCTCTGTCCATATCCCCTCTCCTCTTATCCTCTGTCCATATCCCCTCTCCTCTTATCCTCTGTCCATATCCCCTCTCCTCTTATCCTCTGTCTATATCCCCTCTCCTCTTATCCTCTGTCCATATCCCTTCTCCTCTTATTCTCTGTCCATATCCCTTCTCCTCTTATCCTCTGTCTATATCCCCTCTCCTCTTATCCTCTGTCCATATCCCCTCTCTTCTGTCCATATCCCCCTCTCCTCTTATCCTCTGTCCATATCCCCCTCTCCTCTTTATCCTCTGTCCATATCCTTCTCCTCTTATCCTCTGTCCATATCCCCTCTCCTCTTATCCTCTGTCCTTATCCCCTCTCCTTATCCTCTGTCCATATCCCCTCTCCTCTTATTCTCTCCTCTGTCCATATCCCCTCTCCTCTTCTGTCCATATCCCTCTCCTCTGTCCTTATCCCTTCTCCTCTTATCCTCTGTCCATATCCCTCTCCTCTTATCCTCTGTCCATATCCCTCTCCTCTGTCCATATCCCCCTCTCCTCTTATCCTCCTGTCCATATCCCTCTCCTCTTATCCTCTGTCCATATCCCTCTCCTCTGTCCATATCCCCTCTCCTCTTATCTCCTCTGTCCATATCCTCCTCTCCTCTGTCCATATCCCTCTCTCCTCTTATCCTCTGTCCATATCCCCTCTCCTCTTATCTCTGTCCATATCCCTCTCCTCTTATCTCCTGTCCATATCCCCTCTCCTCTGTCCATATCCCTCTCTTATCCTCTTATCCCTTCTCTTCCATATCCCCTCTCTCCTCTTATCCTCTGTCCATATCCCTCCTCCTCTGTCCATATCCCTCTCCTCTGTCCATATCCCTTCTCCTCTTATTCTCTGTCCATATCCCCTCTCCTCTGTCCATATCCCCTCTCCTCTTATCCTCTGTCCATATCCCCTCTCCTCTTATCTGTCCATATCCCCCTCTCCTCTTATCTCTGTCCATATCCCTCTCCTCTTATCCTCTGTCCATATCCCCTCTCCTCATCCTCTCCTTTGTCCATATCCCCTCTCCATCTTATCCTCTGTCCATATCCCTCTCCTCTTATCCTCTGTCCATATCCCCTCTCCTCTTATCCTCTGTCTATATCCCTCTCCTCTTATCCTCTGTCCATATCCCTCTTCTCCTCTTATTCTCTGTCCATATCCCTTCTCCTCTTATCTTATCTCTGTCTATATCCCTCTCCTCTTATCACTCTGTCCATATCCCTCTCCTCTGTCCATATCCCCCTCTCCTCTTTATCCTCTGTCCTTATCCCTTCTCCTCTTATCCTCTGTCTATATCCCCTCTCCTCTTATCCTCTGTCCATATCCTCTCCTCTGTCCATATCCCTCTCCTCTGTCCATATCCACTTCTCCTCTTATCCTCTGTCCATATCCCTCTCCTCTGTCCATCCATATCCCCTCTCCTCTGTCCATATCCCCTCTCCTCTGTCCATATCCCTTCTCCTCTTATCCTCTGTCCATATCCCTCTCCTCTTATCCTCTGTCCATATCCCCTCTCCTCTTATCCTCTGTCCATATCCCCTCTCCTCTGTCCATATCCCCCTCTCCTCTTATCCTCTGTCCATATCCCCTCTCCTCTGTCCATATCCCCCTCTCCTCTTATCCTCTGTCCATATCCCCTCTCCTCTGTCCATATCCCCTCTCCTCTTATCCTCTGTCCATATCCCCTCTCCTCTGTCCATATCCCCTCTCCTCTGTCCATATCCCCTCTCCTCTGTCCATATCCCCTCTCCTCTGTCCTTATCCCTTCTCCTCTTATCCTCTGTCCATATCCCCCTCTCCTCTTATCCGCTGTCCATATCCCTCTCCTCTTATCCTCTGTCCATATCCCCCTCTCTCTCTTATTCTCTGTCCATATCCCCCTCTCCTCTGTCCATATCCCTCTCTCTCTGTCCTTATCCCTTCTCCTCTTATCCTCTGTCCATATCCTCTCTCTCCTCTTATCCTCTGTCCATATCCCCTCTCTCTCTGTCCATATCCTTCTCCTCTTATCCTCTGTCCATATCCTCTCTTATCTCTTATCCTCTGTCCATATCCCCTCTCCTCTGTCCATATCCCTTCTCCTCTTATCCTCTGTCCATATCCCTCTCTGTCTCCTCTGTCTATATCCCTCCTCTCTGTCTCTTATCCTCTGTCCATATCCCCTCTCCTCTGTCCATATCCCTCCTCTTATCACTCTTATCCTCTGTCCATATCCCCTCCTCTGTCCATATCCCTCTCCTCTTATCCTCTGTCCATATCCCTTTCTCCTCTTATCCTCTGTCCATATCCCTCTCCTCTGTCCATATCCCTCTTCTTCTGTCCATATCCCTTCTCCTCTTATTCTCTGTCCATATCCCCTCTCCTCTGTCCATATCCATATCCTCTCACTCTTCCATCTCTCCTCTGTCCATATCCCTCTCTCTCCTCTGTCCATATCCCCTCTCCATCTTATCCTCTGTCCATATCCCTCTCCTCTTATCCTCTGTCCATATCCCTCTCCTCTTATCCTCTGTCCATATCCCCTCTCCTCTTATCCTCTGTCCATATCCTCTCCTCTTATCCTCTGTCCATATCCCTCTCCTCTGTATCCTCTGTCTATATCCCCTCTCCTCTTATCCTCTGTCCATATCCCTTCTCCTCTTATTCTCTGTCCATATCCCTTCTCCTCTTATCCTCTGTCTATATCCTCTCCTCTCTTATCCTCTGTCCATATCCCCTCTCCTCTGTCCATGTCCCCTCTCCTCTTCCATCCTCTGTCCATATCCCTTTTCTCCTCTTATCCTCTGTTCTCTGTCCATGTCCCCTCTCTCTGTCCATCCCTCTGTCCATATCCCTCTCCTCTGTCCATATCCCTCTCCTCTGTCCATATCCCTTCTCCTCTTATCCTCTGTCCATATCCCCTCTCCTCTGTCCATATCCCCCTCTCCTCTGTCCATATCCCCTCTCCTCTGTCCATATCCTTCTCCTCTTATCCTCTGTCCATATCCCTCCTCACTCTTATCCTCTGTCACTCTGTCTATATCCCTCTCACTCTTATCCTCTGTCCATATCCCTCTCTTTCTCTGTCCATATATCCTCTTTCTCTTATCCTCTGTCCATATCCCCTCTCCTCTGTCCATATCCCCCTCTCCTCTTATCCTCTGTCATATCCCCTCTCCTCTGTCCATATCTGTCCATATCCCCTCTCTCTTATCCTCTGTCCATATCCCTCTCCTCTGTCCATATCCCTTCTCCTCTGTCCCCTCTCATCTTCTCATCTGTCCATATCCTCTCTCTGTCCATATCCCCTCTCTTATCCTCTGTCCATATCCCCCTCTCCTCTGTCACTATCCCTCTCCTCTTTATCCTCTTCCATCCTTATCCTCTGTCTATATCTCTCTCCTCTTATCCTCTGTCCATATCCCTTCTCTCCTCTGTCCATATCCCCTTCCTCTTATCCTCTGTCCATATCCTCTCCTCTTATCCTCTGTCCATATCCCCTCTCTCCTCTGTCCATATCCCTCTCTCCCTCTTATCCTCTGTCCCATATCCCTCTCCTCTGTCCATATCCCTCTCCTCTTATCCTCTGTCCATATCCCCTCTCCTCTGTCCATATCCCCTCTCCTCTGTCCATATCCCCTCTCCTCTGTCCATATCCCCTCTCCTCTTATCCTCTGTCCATATCCCCTCTCCTCTTATCCTCTGTCCATATCCCCTCTCCTCTGTCCATATCCCCTCTCCTCTGTCCACTCTGTCCATATCCCTTCTCCTTCTTATTTATCTCTGTCCATATCCCCTCTCCTCTGTCCATATCCCTCTCCTCTTATCCTCTCCATATCCCCTCTTTATCCCCTCTCCTCTGTCCATATCCCTCTCCTCTGTCCATATCCCCTCTTATTCTCTCCTCTCTCTGTCCATATCCCTATCCTCTTATCCTCTGTCCATATCCCCTCTCCCTCTTATCCCTCTTCTGTCCATATCCCTCTCCTCTTATCCTCTGTCTATCCCTCTCCTTCTGTCTATCCCCTCCCCTCTTATCCTCTGTCCATCCTGTCCATATCCCTCTCTCTCTGTCCATCCTTCTCTTCTATCTCTCATTCTGTCTATATCCCTCTCTCTGTCCATATCCCCTCTCTTATCTCTGTCCATATCCCTCTCCTCTTATCCTCTGTCCATATCCCTTCTCCTCCCTCTATCCTCTGTCCATATCCCCTCTCTTATCCTCTGTCCATATCCCTCTCCTCTTATCCTCTGTCCATATCCCCTCTCCTCTGTTATTCTCCTCTTATCCTCTGTCCATATCCCCTCTCCTCTTATCCTCTGTCCATATCCCCTCTCCTCTGTCCATATCCTCCTCTGTCCATATCCCTCTCCTCTTATCCTCTGTCCATATCCCTCTCCTCTTATCCTCTGTCCATATCCCTCTCCTCTTATCCTCCTCTGTCTATATCCCCTCTCTCTCTTATCCTCTGTCCATATCCCTCTCTCTCTCCATATCCCTCTCCTCTTATCTCTGTCCATATCCCCCTCTGTCCATATCCCCTCTCTTATCCTCTGTCCATATCCTCTGTCCATATCCCCTCCTCTTATCCTCTGTCCATATCCCCTCTCCTCTGTCCATATCCTCCTCTTATTCTCTCCTCTCCTCTGTCCATATCCTCTCCTCTTATCTCTGTCCATATCCCTCTCCTCTGTCCTATCCTCTTATCCTCTGTCCATATCCCTCTCCTCTGTCCATATCCCCTCTCCTCTTTATCCTCTGTCCATATCCCCTCCTCCTCTGTCCATATCCCCTCTCTCCTCTTCCATATCCTCTGTCCATATCCCCTCTTATCCTCTGTCCATATCCTCTCTCTTATCCTCTGTCCATATCCTTCTCCTTCTCCTCTGTCCATATCCCTCTCCTCTTTCCATATCCCCTCCTCTTATTCTCTGTCCATATCCCTCCTCTGTCCATATCCCTCCTCTTATCCTGTCCATATCCCTCCTTATCTCTGTCCATATCCCTATCCCTCCTCTGTCCATATCCTATCCTCTTCTGTCTTATCCTCTGTCCATCCCTCTCCTCTGTCCATCTGTCCATATCTGTCCTCCCCCTCTCCTCTGTCATATCCCTCTCTTCTGTCTATATCCCCTTCCTCTTATCCTCTGTCCATATCCCCTCTCTTGTCCATATCCCTCTCCTCTGTCCATCCCTCTCCTCTGTCCATATCCCTCTCTCTCTCTGTCCTCTCTCCATTCCCCCTCTCCTCTGTCCATATCCCTCCTCTTCCCATATCCCTCTCCCCTCTCCTCTGTCTATATCTCTGTCCCTCTTATCCTCTGTCTATCCCTCTCCTCTGTCCATATCCCTCTCCTCTTATCCTCTGTCCATATCCCTCTTCTCTCTATCCATATCCCTCTCCCTCTCCTCTGTCCATATCCCCTCTCCTCTGTCCATCCTCTGTCCATATCCCCTCTCCTCTTATCCTCTGTCCATATCCCTCCTGTCCATATCCCTCTCACTCTGTCCATCTTATCTCTGTCCATATCCCCTCTCCTCTGTCCATATCCCTCTCCTCTGTCCATATCCTTCCTCTTATCCCTCTCTGTCCATATCCTTCTCCTCTTATCCTCTGTCCATATCCTCCTCTCCTCTGTCCATATCCCCTCTCTCTTATCCTCCTCTGTCCATATCCTCTTCTCTGTCTTATCCTCTCCTCTTATCTATCTGTCCATATCCTTCTCCTCTTATTCTCTGTCCATATCCTTCTCCTCTTACATTTCTATATCCCTCTGTCCATATTCCCTTCTTATCCTTGTCCATATCCCCTCTTCTTATCCTCTGTCCATATCCTTTCCTCTTATCCTCTGTCCATATCCTCTTCTTATCCTCTGGTTCATATCCCCTCTCCTCTTATCCTCTGTCCATATCCCCTTCCTCTTATTCTCTGTCCATATCCCTCCTCTTATTCTCTGTCCATATCCCTCTCCTCTGTCCATATCCCCTCTCCTCTGTCCATATCCCTCTCCTCTTATCCTCTGTCCATATCCTCTCCTCTTATCCTCTGTCCATATCCTCTCTCCTCATATATCCCCCTCGCCTCTGTCCATATCCCCTCTCCTCTGTCCATATCCCTTCTCCTCTTATCCTCTGTCCATATCCCTCTCCTCTTATCCTCTGTCCATATCCCCTCTCCTCTTATCCTCTGTCCATATCCCCTCTCCTCTGTCCATATCCCCTCTCCTCTGTCCATATCCCCCTCTCCTCTTATCCTCTGTCCATATCCCTCTCCTCTTT
>NW_027037935.1:0-23970 GCF_034236695.1 Oncorhynchus nerka | reverse complement strand
ATGACTAGTAGTGGTAGTATAGTGACAGGACTAGTGGTGGTAGTAACAGGACTAGTAGTGGTAGTAACAGGACTAGTAGTGGTAGTATAGTAACAGGACTAGTAGTGGTAGTAACAGGACTAGTAGTGGTAGTATAGTGACAGGACTAGTAGTGGTAGTAACAGGACTAGTAGTGGTAGTAACAGGACTAGTAGTGGTCGTAACAGGACTAGTAGTGGTAGTAACAGGACTAGTAGTGGTAGTATAGTAACAGGACTAGTGGTGGTAGTATAGTAACAGGACTAGTAGTGGTAGTAACAGGACTAGTAGTGGTAGTATAGTAACAGGACTAGTAGTGGTAGTAACAGGACTAGTAGTGGTAGTAATAGGACTAGTAGTGGTAGTATAGTAACAGGACTAGTGGTGGTAGTATAGTAACAGGACTATTAGTGGTAGTAACAGGACTAGTAGTGGTAGTATAGTAACAGGACTAGTAGTGGTAGTAACAGGACTAGTGGTGGTAGTAACTGAACTAGTAGTGGTAGTAACTGAACTAGTGGTGGTAGTATAGTGACAGGACTAGTGGTGGTAGTATAGTAACATGACTAGTAGTGGTAGTAACTGAACTAGTGGTGGTAGTAACTGAACTAGTAGTGGTAGTAACTGAACTAGTGGTGGTAGTATAGTGACAGGACTAGTAGTGGTAGTAACTGAACTAGTAGTGGTAGTAACTGAACTAGTGGTGGTAGTAACTGGACTAGTAGTGGTAGTATAGTGACAGGACTAGTGGTGGTAGTATAGTAACAGGACTAGTAGTGGTAGTATAGTAACAGGACTAGTAGTGGTAGTATAGTGACAGTACTAGTAGTGGTAGTAACAGGACTAGTGGTGGTAGTATAGTGACAGGACTAGTGGTGGTAGTATAGTAACAGGACTAGTGGTGGTAGTAACTGGACTAGTAGTGGTAGTATAGTAACAGGACTAGTAGTGGTAGTATAGTGACAGGACTAGTAGTGGTAGTATAGTGACAGGACTAGTGGTGGTAGTATAGTGACAGGACTATTAGTGGTGGTAACAGGACTAGTAGTGGTAGTATAGTGACAGGACTAGTAGTGGTGGTAACATGACTAGTAGTGGTAGTATAGTGACAGGACTAGTGGTGGTAGTAACAGGACTAGTAGTGGTAGTAACAGGACTAGTAGTGGTAGTATAGTAACAGGACTAGTAGTGGTAGTAACAGGACTAGTAGTGGTAGTATAGTGACAGGACTAGTAGTGGTAGTAACAGGACTAGTAGTGGTAGTAACAGGACTAGTAGTGGTCGTAACAGGACTAGTAGTGGTAGTAACAGGACTAGTAGTGGTAGTATAGTAACAGGACTAGTGGTGGTAGTATAGTAACAGGACTAGTAGTGGTAGTAACAGGACTAGTAGTGGTAGTATAGTAACAGGACTAGTAGTGGTAGTAACAGGACTAGTAGTGGTAGTAATAGGACTAGTAGTGGTAGTATAGTAACAGGACTAGTGGTGGTAGTATAGTAACAGGACTATTAGTGGTAGTAACAGGACTAGTAGTGGTAGTATAGTAACAGGACTAGTAGTGGTAGTAACAGGACTAGTGGTGGTAGTATAGTGACAGGACTATTAGTGGTGGTAACAGGACTAGTAGTGGTAGTATAGTGACAGGACTAGCAGTGGTGGCACATGACTAGTAGTGGTAGTATAGTGACAGGACTAGTGGTGGTAGTAACAGTGACTAGTAGTGGTAGTAAATAGACTAGTAGTGGCAGTATAGCAACAGGACTAGTGAGCAGAAAACAGGACTAGAGGTGGTAGTATAGTGACAGGACTAGTAGTGGTAGTAACAGGACTAGTAGTGGTAGCAACAGACTAGTAGTGGTTTAACAGGACTAGTAGTGGTAGTAAATATGACTAGCAGTGGAATATAGTAACAGGACTAGTGGTGGTAGCATAGTAACAGACTAGTAGTGGTAGTAACAGGACTAGTAGTGGTAGTATAGTAACAGGACTAGTAGTGGTAGTATAGTAGTGGTAGTAATAGGACTAGTAGTGGTAGTATAGTAACAGGACTAGGTAGTATAGTAACAGGACTATTAGTGGTAGTAACAGGGACTAGTAGTGGTAGTATAGTAGTAGTAGTGGTAGTAACAGGACTAGTGGTGGTAGTAACTGAACTAGTAGTAAACTGAACTAGTGGTGGTAGTATAGCGACAGGATTAGTAGTGTAGTAACAGGACTAGTGGTGGTAGTAACTGAACTAGTAGTGTGGTGAGTAGTAGTGGTACTAACTGAACTAGTAGTGGTATTGAACTTAGTGGTATGGTATAGTGACAGGACTAGTAGTAGTGGTAGTAAACAGGACTAGTGGTGGTAGTATAGTAAATAGGACTAGTGGTGGTAGTATAGTAACAGGACTAGTAGTGTAGTAATTGAACCAGGAGTAACTGAACTAGTAGTGGTAGTAACTGAACTATGGTGGTAGTGATAAAAGTACAGGACTAGTAGTGGTATTAACTGAACTAGTAGTGGTAGTAACTGAACTAGTGGTGGTAGTAACTGGACTAGTAGTGGTAGTAAGTGACAGGACTAGTGGTGGTAGTATAGTAACAGGACTAGTAGTGGTAGTATAGTAACATGTGTAGTGGTAGTATAGTGACATGACTAGTGGTGGTATAGTGACAGGACTAGTGGTGGTAGTATAGTGACAGGACTAGTAGTGGTGGTAACTGGACTAGTAGTGGTAGTATAGTAACAGGACTAAGTGGTAGTATAGTGACAGGACTAGTAGTGGTAGTATAGTGACAGGACTAGTGGTGGTAGTAACAGGACTAGTAGTGGTGGTAACAGGACTAGTAGTGGTAGTATAGACAGGACTAGTAGTGGTGGTAACATGACTAGTAGTGGTAGTATAGTGACAGGACTAGTGGTGGTAGTAACAGGACTAGTAATAGTGGTAGTATGGTAGACAGGACTAGTAGTGGTAGTAACAGGTACAGGACTAGTAGTGGTAGTAACAGGACTAGTAGTGGTAGTAACAGGACTAGTAGTGGTCGTAACAGACTAGTAGTGGTAGTAACAGGACTAGTAGTGGTAGTATAGTAACAGGACTAGTGGTGGTAGTATAGTAACAGGACTAGTAGGGTAGTAAATAGGACTAGTAGTGGTAGTATAGTAACAGGACTAGTAGTGGGTAGTAAATAGGACTAGTAGTTAGTAATAGAGACTAGTAGTGGTAGTATAGTAACAGGACTAGTGGTGGTAACAGTATTAGTAAACAGGACTAGTAGTGGTAGTATGTGCAACAGGACTAGTAGTGGTAGTAACAGGACTAGTGGTGGTAGTAACTGAAACTAGTAGTGGTAGTAACTGAACTAGTGGTGGTAGTATAGTGACAGGACTAGTAGTGGTAGTAACAGGACTAGTGGTGGTAGTAACTGAACTGGTAGTGGTAGTATAGTGACAGGGACTAGTAGTGGTAGTAACTGAACTAGTAGTGGTAGTAACTGAACTAGTGGTGGTAGTATAGTGACAGGGACTAGTAGTGGTAGTAACAGGACTAGTAGTGGTTGCATGGGACTAGTGGGGTAGTATAGTAACAGGACTAGTGGTGGTAGGTATAGTAACATGACTAGTAGTGGTAGTAACTGAACTAGTGGTGGTAGTAACTGAACTAGTAGTGGTAGTAACTGAACTAGTGGTGGTAGTATAGTGACAGGACTAGTAGTGGACTAGTGATGGTAGTAACTGAACTAGTACGGTAGTAACTGACTAGTAGTGGTAGTATAGTGACGCTTGGTGTATAGAAATAGACTAGTAGTGTTATAGTAACTGGACTAGTAGTGGTGACAGTACTAGTAGTGACTAGTGGTGGTAGTATAGTGACAGGACTAGTAGTGGTAGTATAGTAACAGGACTAGTGGTAGTAACTGGTAGTAGTGGTAGTGTAACAGTACTAGTAGTGGTAGTATAGTGACAGGACTAGTAGTGGTAGTATAGTGACAGGACTAGTGGTGGTAGTATAGTGAGAGGGACTATTAGTGGTGGTAAATAGGACTAGTAGTGGTAGTATAGTGACAGGACTAGTAGTGGTGGTAACATGACTAGTAGTGGTAGTATAGTGACAGGACTAGTGGTGGTAGTAAATAGGACTAGTAGTGGTAGTAACAGGACTAGTAGTGGTAGTATAGTAACAGGACTAGTAGTGGTAGTAACAGGACTAGTAGTGGTAGTATAGTGACAGGACTAGTAGTGGTAGTAACAGACTAGTAGTGGTAGTAACAGGACTAGTAGTGGTCGTAACAGGACTAGTAGTGGTAGTAACAGGACTAGTAGTGGTAGTATAGTAACAGGACTAGTGGTGGTAGTATAGCAACAGGACTAGTAGTGGTAGTAACAGGACTAGTAGTGGTAGTATAGTAACAGGACTAGTAGTGGTAGTAACAGGACTAGTAGTGGTAGTAATAGGACTAGTAGTGGTAGTATAGTAACAGGACTAGTGGTGGTAGTATAGTAACAGGACTATTAGTGGTAGTAACAGGACTAGTAGTGGTGTAGTATAGTAACAGGACTAGTAGTGGTGGTAACAGGACTAGTGGTGGTAGTAACTGAACTAGTAGTGGTAGTAACTGAACTAGTGGTGGTAGTATAGTGACAGGACTAGTAGTGGTAGTAACAGGACTAGTGGTGGTAGTAACTGAACTAGTAGTGGTAGTATAGTGACAGGACTAGTAGTGGTAGTAACTGAACTAGTAGTGGTAGTAACTGAACTAGTGGTGGTAGTATAGTGACAGGACTAGTAGTGGTAGTAACAGACTAGTAGTGGTTGTAACAGGACTAGTGGTGGTAGTATAGTAACAGGACTAGTGGTAGTATAGTAACATGACTAGTAGTGGTAGTAACTGAACTAGTGGTGGTAGTAACTGAACTAGTAGTGGTAGTAACTGAACTAGTGGTGGTAGTATAGTGACAGGACTAGTAGTGGTAGTAACTGAACTAGTAGTGGTAGTAACTGAACTAGTGGTGGTAGTAACTGGACTAGTAGTGGTAGTATAGTGACAGGACTAGTGGTGGTATATAGTAACAGGACTAGTAGTGGTAGTATAGTAACAGGACTAGTAGTGGTAGTATAGTGACAGTACTAGTAGTGGTAGTAACAGGACTAGTGGTGGTATATAGTGACAGGACTAGTGGTGGTAGTATAGTAACAGGACTAGTGGTGGTAGTAACTGGACTAGTAGTGGTAGTATAGTAACAGGACTAGTGGTAGTAGTATAGTAACAGGACTAGTGGTTGGTAGTAACAGGACTAGTAGTGGGTGACAGGACTAGTAGTGGTAGTACCATGACTAGTGGTAGTATAGTAACAGGACTAGTGGTGGTAGTATAGTAACAGGACTAGTGGTGGTAGTATAGTGACAGGACTAGTGGTGGTAGTAACAGGACTAGTGGTGGTAGTATAGTAACAGGACTAGTGGGTGGTAGTATAGTAACAGGACTAGTAGTGATAGTAACAGGACTAGTTGTGGTGGTGTAGTGACTGGACAGGTGCCTCTCTGCTCTCTCAGGGGCCCAACACAGTAATGACTTGAAACAGCTTCACAGCTTGGAGTTAGATGAGTTATACAGGCCAGATGAGGCTCTGAGCACATCCATCACCGTGTCTGCTGGTTATCAACAACAACAGACCTACTGCTGCCTCACAACCCGGACAGCAGATCAACTAAAAACAGCAACACAGGAGAAGACCAACTAACAGGATGCCTGAGTGAACATACTTTTTGTTCAGTCAAAACATCTAGATGTTGATAGACCTGTCAGTACTTTTCAGTGACATGTATTGTTGTGTGTTTGCGTTCCCTAGAGCTGAGGCATGAAATCCTGTGTATGGAGGCAGACGGCCCAGCGTATTAGCCCGCCAGCAGAGAGTGAGACGGCTGTCAAGTGTCTACTGATGCAGAAGGTCCTCAACTCTGAGAGCGTGTTCGCACAACTCAAACCTAGAGGTACAGACAGGGCTTTCTGGGCAACTCAAACCCTTCCAGTGACAGACAGGGCTTTCTGGGCAACTCAAACCCTTTTCCAGAGGTACAGACAGGCTTAATCAACTCAAACCTTCCAGAGGTACAGACAGGGCTTTCTATTCAACTCCAAACTTCCAGAGGTATAGACAGGGTTTAATCAACTCAAACCCTTCCAGAGGTACAGACAGGGCTTTCTAAGCAACTCAAACCCTTCCAGAGGTACAGACAGGCTTTTCTAAGCAATTCAAAACCTTCCGGAGGTACAGACAGGGCTTTCTAAGAAACTCAATCCCTTCCAGAGGTACAGACAGGGCTTTCTAGGGAACTCAATCCCTTCCAGAGGTACAGACAGGGCTTTCTGGGAAACTCAATCCCTTCCAGAGGTACATGAGACAGGGCTTAATCAACTCAAACCCTTTCCAGAGGTACAGACGGGGCTTAATCAACTCAAACCCTTCCAGAGGTACAGACGGGGCTTTCTAATCAACTCAAACCTTCCAGAGGTACAGACAGGGGCTTTCTGAGCAACTCAAACTGCTCCAGTTACAGACAGGGCTTTCTGGGCAATTCAAACCCGTCCAGTGACAGACAGGGCTTTCTAAGAAACTCAATCCCCTTCCAGAGGGGTACAGACAGGGCTTTCTAAGAAACTCAATCCTTCCAGAGGTACAGACAGGGCTTTCTGAGAAACCTTCAAAACCTTCCAGAGGTACAGACAGGGCTTTCTAAGAAACTCCAAACCCTTCCAGAGGTACAGACAGGGCTTTCTGGCAACTCCAAACTCCTTCCAGTGACAGACAGGGCTTTCTGGGCAACTCAAACCCTTCCAGAGGTACAGACAGGGCTTTCTAATCAACTCAAACCCTTCCAGAGGTACAGACAGGGCTTTCTATTCAACTCAAACCTTCCAGAGGTATAGACAGGGCTTTCTAATCAACTCAAACCTTCCAGAGGTACAGACAGGGCTTTCACAACTCAAACCTTTCCAGAGGCAGACAGGCTTTCTAAGCAATTCAAAACCTTCTCCGGAGGTACAGACAGGCTTTCTAAGAAACTCAATCCCTTCCAGAGGTACAGATAGGGCTTTCTAGGGAACTCAACCCTTCCAGAGGTACAGACAGGGCTTTTCTGGGAAACTCAATCCCTTCCAGAGGTACAGACAGGGCTAATCAACTCAAACCTTCAGAGGTACAGACGGGCTTTAATCAACTCAAACCTTCCAGAGGTACAGACGGGCTTTAATCAACCCAAAACCTTCCAGAGGTACAGACAGGGCTTTCTGAGCAACTCAAACTGCTCCAGTTACAGACAGGGCTTTCAAGGCAATTCAACCTGTCCAGTGACAGACAGGGCTTTCTAAGAAACTCAATCCCTTCAGAGGTACAGACAGGGCTTTCTAAGAAACTCAATCCCTTCCAGAGGTACAGACAGGGCTTGAGAAACTCAAAACCTTCCAGAGGTACAGACAGGCTTCTGGAAACTCAAACCTTCCAGAGGCACAGACAGGGCTTTCTAATCAACTCAAACCCTTCCAGAGGTACAGACAGGGCTTTACAACTCAAACCCTTCCAGTTACAGACAGGGCTTTCTGGGCAATTCAAACCTGTCCAGTGACAGACAGGGCTTTCTAAACAACTCAACACCTTCCAGAGGTACAGACAGGGCTTTCTAATCAACTCAAAAACCTTCCATAGGTACAGACAGGGCTTTCTGGGCAGCTCAAACCCTTACAGTTACAGACAGGGCTTTCAGGGCAATTCAAACCCTTCCAGAGGTACAGACAGGGCTTTCTAGGAAACTCATTCCCTTCCAGGGTACAGACAGGGCTTTCTAGGAAACTCAATCCTTCCAGAGGTACAGACAGGGCTTTCTTAGAAACTCAATCCCTTCCAGAGGTACAGACAGGGCTTTCTAATCAACTCAAAACCTTCCAGAGGTACAGACAGGGCTTTCTAATCAACTCAAAACCTTCCAGAGGTACAGACAGGGCTTTCTAATCAACTCAAAACCTTCCAGAGGTACAGACAGGGCTTTCTGAGCAACTCAAACCCTTCCAGAGGTACAGACAGGGCTTTCTGGGCAACTCAAACCCTTCCAGTGACAGACAGGGCTTTCTGGGCAGTTCAAAACCTTCCAGAGGTACAGACAGGGCTTTCTGGGCAATTTAAACCCTTCCAGGGGTACAGACAGGGCTTTCTAATCAACTCAAACCCTTCCAGTGACAGACAGGGCTTAAACAACTCAAAACCTTCCAGAGGTACAGACAGGGCTTTCTAAGCAACTCAAAACCTTCCATAGGTACAGACAGGGCTTTCTAATCAACTCAAACCCTTCCAGTGACAGACAGGGCTTTCTAAACAACTCAAAACCTTCAGAGGTACAGACAGGGCTTTCTAAGCAACTCAAAACCTTCCATAGGTACAGACAGGGCTTTCTGGGCAACTCAACCCTTACAGTTACAGACAGGGCTTTCTGGGCAATTCAAACCCTTCCAGAGGTACAGACAGGGCTTTCTAGGAAACTCAATCCTTCCAGAGGTACGGACAGGGCTTTCTGGGCAACTCAAACCCTTCCAGAGGTACAGACATGGCTTTCTAGGCAATAGCGTGCCCAGGTACACTGTACTAACTGAGTGGATGGTTAATTAAAAGCAGATTTGACTTTCATTCATTTTGTCACGTAGTCTCATTAAAATAAAATAAATATTTTCAAAGAGAGAGAAGTTTGATGGATCAGAGGATCTCTCTCTCTCTCTCTCTCTCTCTCTCTCTCTCTCTGTCTCTCCCCCACCTTTCTCTCTCTCTGTCTCTCCCCCCACCTTTCTCTCTCTTTCTGTCTCTCTGTCTCTGTCTCTCTCTCTATTTCTGTCTCTTCTATCTGTCTCTCTGTCTCTGTCTCTCTCCTCTCTATCTGTCTCTCTGTCTCTGTCTCTCTCTATCTGTCTCTCTATTTCTGTCTCTCTGTCTCTGTCTCTCTATCTGTCTCTCTGTCTCTCTGTCTCTCTGTCTCTGTCTCTCTCTCTATCTGTCTCTCTGTCTTTTGTCTCTCTGTCTCTGTCTCTCTCTATCTGTCTCTCTGTCTCTCTGTCTCTGTCTCTCTATCTGTCTCTCTGTCTCTGTCTCTCTCTATCTGTCTCTCTGTCTCTCTGTCTCTCTGTCTGTCTCTGTCTCTCTCTATCTGTCTCTCTGTCTCTCTGTCTCTCTGTCTCTGTCTCTCTCTATCTGTCTCTCTGTCTCTCTGTCTCTGTCTCTCTCTATCTGTCTCTCTGTCTCTCTGTCTCTCTGTCTCTGTCTCTCTCTATCTGTCTCTCTGTCTCTCTGTCTCTCTGTCTCTGTCTCTCTGTCTCTGTCTCTCTCTCTGTCTCTCTGTCTCTCTGTCTCTGTCTCTCTGTCTCTGTCTCTCTCTCTGTCTCTCTGTCTCTCTGTCTCTCTGTCTCTCTGTCTCTGTCTCTCTGTCTCTGTCTCTCTCTATATCTGTCTCTCTTTTTTTTCAATTAATTTAAATTTGCTTTGGATATTTACAATATGAAAATAATAAGCATCAAAATGGTCAACAGGACAACAGCAACAACAATAACCAAGGGTCAAAATCACCATCCATTCAACAATAACAATACTGTCACCAGAGAGGTCTTTCAAACCTGATTATGGGTTTCACATTTTGGAAAATGACACTCTCTAATTGTTTTATATTTTTTAAATTTTGTCAGGAAATGCAGCTCTGTCTCAGGTTCTGCTGTGGTGCAGTGGTTGCACAGCCTTTCCTCTACAGGAGCCAGGTTTTCCTGTGTCTACCCTTCTCAATGGCAAGGCTGTGCTCACTGAGCCTGTACTTTGTCAAGGTTTTTCTAAGGCTTTGATCAGTAACCATGGTCAAATCGTTAGCTACTGTGTTCTGTCGATTTAGGGCCAGATAGCACTGCATTTTGCTTTGTGTTTGTGCTTGTGTTTCCCAATAAGTCATAGTTTTGTTTTGACTGTGTTGTAATTTGGTTTATCCTGATTGATTGGATGTTCTGGTCCTGAGGCTTCAGTGTGTTAGTACATGTTTTAGTACGTTAGAAACATGTTTACCTCTCTGTTTCTGTCTGTCTGTCTGTCTGTCTGTCTGTCTGTCTGTCTGTCTGTCTGTCTGTCTGTCTGTCTTCTTTCTTTCTTTCTTTCTTTTCTTTTCCAGACAGATTTCTCAGGAAGATAAGAACTGGGAGAATAACATTCAGGAGTTGCATAAAAAGGCTGCAACGTAACAGAGTCACTAAATCATATAATCTATATGTCTGCTTATCAAATGAAGCCACTCAGTTTCGATTAGATCTGGTCACTGAGGCGCACGGACGGACGACACACACACACACAAGAATACATGCCACTGACAAGTACTGACAGGTCTATCAACATCTATATTATTTTGACTGAACAAAATAGTCCAGTCCCTTTTAGTTGATCTGCTGTCCGGGTTGTATGAGGCAGCAGTAGGTCTGTTGTTGTTGATAACCAGCAGACACGGTGATGGATGTGCTCAGAGCCTCATCTGGCCTGTATAACTCATCTAACTCAAGCTGTGAAGCTGTTTCAAGTCATTACTGTGTTGGGCCCCTGAGAACCTGAGAGGCACGTGTCCAGTCACTACACCACCACAACTAGTCCTGTTACTATCACTACTAGTCCTGTCACTATACTACCACCACTAGTCCTGTTACTATACTACACTACTAGTCCTGTTACTTATACTACCACTACTAGTCCTGTTACTATACTACCACCACTAGTCCTGTTACTATACTACCACTACTAGTCCTGTTACTATACTACCACTACTAGTCCTGTTACTATACTACCACCACTAGTCCAGTTACTACCACAACTAGTCCAGTTACTATACTACCACTACTAGTCCTGTTACTACACCACCACAACTAGTCCAGTTACTACCACCACTAGTCCAGTTACTATACTACTGCCACTAGTCCAGTTACTATACTACCACAACTAGTCAGTCACTACCACTACTAGTCCTGTTACTACCACTACTAGTCCTGTTACTACACCACCACAACTAGTCCAGTTACTACCACCACTAGTCCAGTTACTATACTACCACCACTAGTCCTGTTACTATACTACTACCACTAGTCCTGCTACTACCACCACTAGTCCAGTTACTACCACCACTAGTCCAGTTACTATACTACCACCACTAGTCCAGTTACTATACTATCACTACTAGTCCTGTCACTATACTACCACCACTAGTCCTGTTACTATACTACCACCACTAACTGTCAAACCACTACTGGTTCAGTTACTACCACTACTAGTCATGTCACTATACGACCACCACTAGTCCAGTTACTACCACTACTAGTCCTGTTACTACCACCACTATTCCTGTTACTACCACCACTAGTCCTGTTACTACCACCACTAGTCCAGTTACTACCACTACTAGTCCAGTTACTACCACTACTAGTCCAGTTACTACCACTACTAGTCCAGTTACTACCACTACTAGTCCAGTTACTACCACCACTAGTCCAGTTACTACCAGTTACCACTACTAGTCCTGTTACTACCACTACTAGTCCAGTTACTACCACTACTGGTCCAGTTACTATACTACCACCACTAGTCCAGTTACTACCACAACTAGTCCAGTTACTATACTACCACCACTAGTCCAGTTACTATAAACTAATCCAGTTACTACTAGTCCAGTTACTATACTACCACCACTAGTCCAGTTACTACACTACCACATCGAGTCCTGTTACTACCACTACTAGTCCTGTCACTATACAACCACCACTAGTCCTGTCACTATACTACCACTACTAGTCATGTTACTACCAGAACTAGTCCAGTTACTACCACTACTAGTCCTGACACTATACTACCACTACTAGTCCTGTCACTACTACCACCACTAGTCCTGTTACTACCACTACTAGTCCTGTCACTACCACCACTAGTCCAGTTACTACACTACCACAACTAGTCCTGTTACTACCACTACTAGTCCTGTCACTATACTACTACCACTAGTCCTGTCACTATACTACCACTACTAGTCCTGTACTACCACTACTAGTCCTGTTACTATACCACCACGACTAGTCCTGTACTACCACTACTAGTCCTGAAACTATACTACCACCACTAGTCCTGTCACTATACTACCACAACTAGTCCAGTTACTACCACCACTAGTCCTGCTACTACCACTAGTCCAGTTACTACCATAACTAGTCAGTTACTACCACTACTAGTCCAGTTACTATACTACCACTACTAGTCCTGTTACTACACCACCATAACTAGTCCAGTTACTACCACCACTAGTCCAGTTACTATACTACCACCACTAGTCCAGTTACTACCACTACTAGTCCAGTTACTACCACCACTATTCCTGTTACTACTACTACTAGTCCTGTTACTATACTACCACCACTAGTCCTGTTACTATACTACCACCACTAGTCCTGCTACTACCACCACTAGTCCTCTTACTACCACCACTAGTCCAGTTACTACCACCACTATTCCTGTTACTACTACTACTAGTCCTGTCACTATACTACCACCACTAGTCCTGTTACTATACTACCACCACTAGTCCTGCTACTACCACCACTAGTCCTGTTACTACCACCACTAGTCCAGTTACTACCATCACTATTCCTGTTACTACCACTACTAGTCCTGTCACTATACTACCACCACTAGTCCTGTTACTATACTACTACCACTAGTCCTGTTACTATACTACCACCACTAGTCCTGTTACTACCACCACTAGTCCTGTTACTACCACCACTATTCCTGTTACTACCACCACTTGTCCCCGGTTACTGCCACTACTGGTCAGTTACTACACCACCACACCTAGTCCAGTTGCTACCACAACTAGGCCAGTTACTACACCACCACAACTGGTCAGTTACTACCACAACTAGTCAGTTACTACCACAACTAGTCCAGTTACTACCACCACTAGTTCAGTTACTATACTACCACAACTAGTCCAGTTACTATACTACCACAACTAGTCCAGTTACTACACTACAACTAGTCCAGTTACTATACTACCACAACTAGTCCAGTTACTATACTACCACAACTAGTCCGGTTACTACACTACAACGAGTTATGTTACTACCACTACTAGTCCTGTCACTATACTACCACCACTAGTCCTGTCACTATACTACCACTACTAGTCCTGTTACTACCACTACTAGTCCTGTTACTACACCACCACGACTCCTGTACTACCACTACTAGTCCTGAAACTATACTACCACCACTGGTCCTGTCACTATACTACCACTACTAGTCCAGTTACTACCACCACTATTCACTGTTACTACTACTACTAGTCCTGTCACTATACTACCACCACTAGTCCTGTTACTATACTACCACTAGTCCTGCTACTACCACCACTAGTCCTGTTACTACCACCACTAGTCCAGTTACTACCACCACTATTCCTGTTACTACTACTACTAGTCCTGTCACTATACTACCACCACTAGTCCTGTTACTATACTACCACCACTAGTCCTATTAGTCCTGTCACTACCACTACTAGTCCAGTTACTACCACCACTATTCCTGTCACTACCACTACTAGTCCTGTCACTATACTACCACAACTAGTCCTGTCACTATACTACTACCACTAGTCCTGTTACTATACACTACCAGTCCTGTCACTACCACTACTAGTCCTGTCACTATACTACCACTATTCCTGGTCATGTCCTGTTACTACCACTACTAGTCCAGTTACCATACCACCACTATTAGTCCAGTTGCTACCACAATATTACCACCACCACAACTAGTCCAGTCACTACCACTACTAGTCCAGTTACTACCACAACTAGTCCAGTTACCACCACTAGTCCTGTCACTACCACAACTAGTCCAGTTACTATACTACCACCACTAGTCCAGTTACTACCTACTACAACTAGTCCTGTTACTATACCACTACAACTAGTCCAGTTACTATACTAACACTACTAGTCCTGTCACTACACTACCACTATTAGTCCTGTTACTACCACTACTAGTCCTGTCACTATACACTCACTACTAGTCCTGTCACTATACTACCACTACTAGTCCTGTTACTACTAGAACTAGTCCAGTTACTACCACTACTAGTCCTGTCACTATACTACTACTACTAGTCCAGTCACTACTACCACTACTAGTCCTGTTACTACTACTACTAGTCCTGTCACTACCACCACTAGTCCAGTTACTACACTACCACCTAGTCCTATTACTACCACTACTAGTCCTGTCACTATACTGACCACCACTAGCCCTGTCACTATACTACCACTACTAGTCCAGTTACTACCACTACTAGTCCTTAAACTGTCACTACCACTACTAGTCATGTCACTATACTACCACAACTAGTCCAGTTACTACCACCTGTCACTATACTACCACTACTAGTCCTGTCACTACCACCACTACTCCAGTCACTACCACAACTAGTCCTGTCACTACCACTACTAGTCCAGTCACTATACTACCACTACTAGTCCTGTCACTATACTACCACAACTAGTCCTGTTACTACCTCACTACCAGTTACTATACTAGTACCACTAGTCCAGTCCTGTCACTACCACTACTAGTCCTGTAACTATACTACCACTACTAGTCCTGTCCAGTTACTATACTACCACTACTTGTCCTGTTACTATACTACCACTATTAGTCCTGTCACTATATTACCACTACCAGTCCTGTCACTACCACTACTAGTCCCTGTCACTATACTACCACCACTAGTCCAGTTACTACCACTACCAGTCCTGTCCTGTTACTACCACTACTAGTCCTGTACTACCACCACTATAGTTACTACACTACTAGTCCTGTCACTACCACCACCAGTCCTGGTCACTACCACTACTAGTCCAGTCACTATACTACCACTAGTCCTGTCACTACCACTACTCCAGTCCCACTACTAGTCCTGTTACTACCACCACTATTCCCTGTCACTACCACCACTATTCCTGTCACTATATTACCACACTAGTCCAGTTGTCACACCAGGCCAGTTACTACCAGTCCTGTCCAGTTACTACCACTACTAGTCCTGTCACTACCACTACTAGTCCAGTTACTACCACTGCTAGTTCAGTTACTACACCACCACAACTAGTCCAGTTACTACCACAACTAGTCCAGTTACTACTAGTCCAGTTACTATACTACCACCACTAGTCCAGTCACTAGTCCAGTTACTACCACCACTAGTCCTGTCACTACACTACCACAACTAGTCCTGTTACTATACTACCTGTCACTACTAGTCCTGTTACTATACTACCACCACTAGTCCTGTCACTATATTACCACTACCGTCCTGTTACTATACTACCACCACTAGTCCTGTCACTATACTACCACTACCAGTCCTGTCACTATACCACTACTAGTCCTGTCACTATATTACCACTACTAGTCCTGTCACTACCACTACCAGTCCTGTCACTACCAGTTCTGTTACTGTACTACCACTACTAGTCCTGTCGCTTATATTACCACTACTAGTCCTGTTAGTACCACTACTAGTCCTGTTATACTACTACTTACTAGTCCTGTCACTATACTACTACTACTAGTCCTGTCACTATATACTACCACTACTAGTCCTGTTACTACCACTACTAGTCCTGTCACTATACTATCACTACTAGTCCTGTCACTATACTACCACTACTAGTCTCTACTACCACTACTAGTCCTGTCACTATACTACCACTAGTCTTGCACTATACTACTACTACTAGTCCTGTTACTACCACTACTAGTCCTGTTACTACCACTACTAGTCCTGTTTACTACTACTACTAGTCCTGTCACTATACTACTAGTCCCTCACTACTACTACTAGTCCTGTCACTACCACTACTAGTCCCACATACCACTTACTAGTCCTGTCACTACTACTACCACCAGTCCTGTCGCTACCACTACTAGTCCTGTCACTATACTACCACCTATTTGACTAACCGTCACTACCACTACTAGTCCTGTCACTATACTACTAGTCCACTACTAGCGTCCTGTCACTACCACTACCAGTCCTGTTACTACCGCCACTAGTCCAAAGCGCTATATCCTTGTCACTATATTACCACTACTAGTCCTGTCACTACCACTACCAGTCCTGTCACTACCACTACTAGTCCTGTCACTATACTACACTACTAGTCCTGTCACTATACTAGTCCAGTTACTACCACTATTATCCTGTCACTACCACTACTAGTCCTGTCACTAGTATTACCACTACTAGTCCAGTTACTACCACAACCAGTCCAGTTACTACACCACCACAACTAGTCCAGTTACTACCACAACTAGTCCAGTTACTACCACCACTAGTCCAGTTACTATACTACCACCACTAGTCCAGTTACTACCACCACTAGTCCAGTTACTACACTACCACAATGAGTTCTGTCTACCACTACTAGTCCACTACCACTACTAGTCCTGTCACTATACTACCACTACTAGTCCTGTTACTACCACTACTAGTCCTGTCACTACCACCACTAGTCCAGTTACTACACTACCACAACTAGTCCTGTTACTACCACTACTAGTCCTGTCACTATATTACCACCACTAGTCCTGTCACTATACTACTACTTACTAGTCCTGTTACTACCACTACTATTCCTGTCACTATACTACCACTACTAGTCCTGCTACTACCACTACTAGTCCTGAAAACTATACTACCACCACTAGTCCTGTCACTACTACTACTTCATAGTCATGTCACTACTACCACCACGTCCATGTCACTATACTACAACAACTAGTCCAGTTACTACCACAACTAGTCCAGTTACTACCACCACTAGTCCTGCTACTACCACCACTAGTCCAGTTACTACCACAACTAGTCCAGTTACTACCACCACTAGTCCAGTTACTTACTACCACTACCAGTCCTGTTACTACACCACCACAACTAGTCCTGTAACTACCACCACTATTCCTGTTACTACCACCACTATTCCTGTTACTACCACCACTATTCCTGTTACTACCACTACTAGTCCAGTCACTATACCACCACTACCAGTCCAGTTACTACCACCACTAGTCCAGTTACTTACTACCAGGTCCAGTTACTATACTACCACTACTAGTCCTGTAACTATACTACCACAACTAGTCCTGTCACTACCACCACTAGTCCAGTTACTATACTACCACTACTAGTCCTGTCACTATACTACCACTATTAGTCCTGTCACTATACTAGTTCTGTCACCACTACTAGTCCTGTCACTACCACTACCAGTCCTGTCACTATACCACTACTAGTCCTGTCACTATATTACCACTACTATACTACCACTACTAGTACTGTCACTATACTACCACTAATAGTGCTGTCACTATACTACCACTACTAGTCCTGTTAGGCACCACTACTAGTCCTGTGCCTATACTACACTACTAGTCCTGTACCACTACTAGTCCAGTTACTATACTACCACCACTAGTCCAGTTACTATACTACCACTACTAGTCCTGTAACTATACTACTACAACTAGTCCTGTCACTACCACCACTAGTCCAGTTACTATACTACCACTACTTGTTCAGTTACTATACTACCACTACTAGTCCTGTAACTATACTACCACCATTAGTCCTGTTACTACCACTACTAGTCCTGTCACTATACTACCACCACTAGTCCAGTTACTACCACACTAGTCCAGTTACTACCACTATTAGTTCTGTTACTACCACCACCAGTCCTGGTACTACCACCACTAGTCCAGTTACTACCACAACTAGTCCGTTTACTACCACTAGTCCTGTTACTACTACCACTAGTCCAGTTACTACCGCTACTAGTCCTGTTACTACCACCACTATTCCTGTTACTACCACCACTATTCCAGTTACTACCACAACTAGTCCAGTTACTACCACAACTAGTCCAGTTACTACCACAATCAGTCCAGTTACTACACCACCACAACTAGTCCAGTTACTACCACAACTAGTCCAGTTACTACCACTGTCACTATACTACCAGTCCAGTTACTACCACAACTAGTCCAGTTACTACCACCACTAGTCCAGTTACTACTACCACAACGAGTTCTGTCACTACCACTACTAGTCCTGTTACTGCCACTACTAGTCCAGTTACTACACTACACCTAGTCCAGTTGCTACCACAACTAGTCCAGTTACTACCACCACTAGTCCAGTTACTACACTACCACAACGAGTTCTGTTACTACCACCACTTGTCCTGTTACTACCACTACTAGTCCAGTTACTACACCACCACACCAGTCCAGTTGCTACCACAACTAGGCCAATTACTACACCACCACAACTAGTCCAGTTACTACCACAACTAGTCCAGTTACTACCACAACTAGTCCAGTTACTACCACCACTAGTTCAGTTACTATACTACCACAACTAGTCCAGTTACTATACTACCACAACTAGTCCAGTTACTACACTACCACAACTAGTCCAGTTACTATACTACCACAACTAGTCCAGTTACTATACTACCACCACTAGTCCAGTTACTATACTACCACAACTAGTCCAGTTACTACACTACACAACGAAGTTCTGTTACTACCACTACTAGTCCTGTCACTATACTACCACTACTAGTCCTGTCACTATACTACCACTACTAGTCCTGTTACTACTAGAACTAAGTCCACTATTAGTCCTGTTACTATACTACTACTACTAGTCCTGTCACTACTACACTATTAGTCCTGTTACTACCACTACTAGTTCACTACTAGTCCTGTTACTATACTACCACCACTAGTCCTGTTACTACCACTACTAGTCCTGTCACTATACTGACCACCACTAGTCCTGTCACTATACTACCACTATTAGTCCTGTCACTACTCACTACTAGTCCTGAAACTATACTACCACCACGAGTCATGTCACTATACTACCACTACTAGTCCAGTTACTACCACAACTAGTCCAGTTACTACCACCACTAGTCCTGCTACTACCACCACTACCAGTACTACTAGTCCTGTTACTACCATCACTAGTCCAGTTACTATACTACCACTACTAGTCCTGTTACTACACCACCACAACTAGTCCAGTTAACATACTACTAGTCCAGTTACTATACTACCACCAATGGTCCAGTTACTATACTACCACTACTAGTCCTGTGTAACTATACTACCACAACTAGTAATGTCACTACCGTTAGTCCAGTTACTATACTAGTTTGTGTCAGTTACTATACTACTACTAGTCTTGTTACTATACTACTACCATTAGTCCTGTTACTACCACCACTAGTCCAGTTACTACCACTACTAGTCCAGTTACTACCACTAGTCCTGTTACTACTTCACTATCCCAGGTACTTGTCCAGTTACCAATACAACTAGTCCGTTTACTACCACCACTCAGTCCTGGTACTACCACCACTAGTCCAGTTACTACCACAACTAGTCCGTTTACTACCACCACTAGTCCTGTTACTACTACCACTAGTCCAGTACTACCACTACTAGTCCTGTTACTACCACCACTAGTTCCTGTCACTACCACCACTATTCCAGTTGGCTACACCACCACACACCTAGTCCAGTTGCTACCACAACTAGGCCAGTTACTACACCACCAACTGGGCCAGTTACTACCACAACTAGTCCTGTCACTACCACTACTAGTCCAGTTACTACCACTACTAGTCCTGTCACTACCACTAGTCCAGTCCTAGTCACTATACTACCACTACTAGTCCTGTCACTATACTACCACTACCAGTCCTGTCACCACTACCACTACTAGTCCTGTTACTACCACCACTAGTCCTGTCAAATATCACTTACTAGTCCTGTCACTACCACTACTAGTCCTGTCACTACCACTCCTAGTCCTGTCACTATACTACCACCACTAGTCCTGTCACTATACTACCACTACTAGTCCTGTTAATATACTACCACCACTAGTCCTGTCACTATACTACCACTACTAGTCCTGTCACTATACTACCACTACTAGTCCTGTCACTATACTACCACTACTAGTCCTGTTACTATACTACCACTACTAGTCCAGTTACTACCACCACTAGTCCAGTTACTGTACTACCACTACTAGTCCTGTCGCTATACTACCACTACTAGTCCTGTTAGTACCACTTCTAGTCCTGTCACTATACTACTACTACTAGTCCTGTCACTATACTACCACTATTAGTCCTGTCACTATACTACCACTACTAGTCCTGTTACTACCACTACTAGTCCTGTCACTATACTACCACTACTAGTCCTGTCACTATACTACCACTACTAGTCCTGCTACTACCACTACTAGTCCTGTCACTATACTACCACTACTAGTCCTGTCGCTATACTACCACTACTACTCCTGTTAGTACCAATACTAGTCCTGTCACTATACTACCACTACTAGTCCTGTTACTACCACTACTAGTCCTGTTACTACCACTACTAGTCCTGTTACTACCACTACTAGTCCTGTCACTACCACTACTAGTCCTGTCACTACCACTACTAGTCCTGTCACTACCACTACTAGTCCTGTTACTACCACTACTAGTCCTGTCACTATACTACCACCACTAGTCCTGTCACTACCACTACTAGTCCTGTCACTACCACTACTAGTCCTGTTACTACCACTACTAGTCCTGTCACTACCACTACTAGTCCTGTCACTACCACTACTAGTCCTGTCACTACCACTACTAGTCCTGTCACTACCACTACTAGTCCTGTTACTACCGCCACTAGTCCAGTTACTATACAACCACCATTAGTCCTGTTACTACCACTACTAGTCCTGTCACTATACTACCACCACTAGTCCAGTTACTACCACTACTAGTCCAGTTACTACCACTATTAGTCCTGTTACTACCACCACCAGTCCTGGTACTACCACCACTAGTCCAGTTACTACCACAACTAGTCCAGTTACTACCACAACTAGTCCAGTTACTACACCACCACAACTATTCCAGTTACTACCACAACTAGTCCAGTTACTACCACCACTAGTCCAGTTACTATACTACCACCACTAGTCCAGTTACTACCACCACTAGTCCAGTTACTACACTACCACAACGAGTTCTGTTACTACCACTACTAGTCCAGTTACTACCACTACTAGTCCTGTCACTATACTACCACTACTAGTCCTGTTACTACCACTACTAGTCCTGTCACTACCACCACTAGTCCAGTTACTACACTACCACAACTAGTCCTGTTACTACCACTACTAGTCCTGTCACTATATTACCACCACTAGTCCTGTCACTATACTACCACTACTAGTCCTGTTACTACCACTACTATTCCTGTCACTATACTACCACTACTAGTCCTGCTACTACCACTACTAGTCCTGAAACTATACTACCACCACTAGTCCTGTCACTATACTACCACTAATAGTCATGTCACTATACTACCACCACGAGTCATGTCACTATACTACAACAACTAGTCCAGTTACTACCACAACTAGTCCAGTTACTACCACCACTAGTCCTGCTACTACCACCACTAGTCCAGTTACTACCACAACTAGTCCAGTTACTACCACCACTAGTCCAGTTACTATACTACCACTACTAGTCCTGTTACTACACCACCACAACTAGTCCTGTAACTACCACCACTATTCCTGTTACTACCACCACTATTCCTGTTACTACCACCACTATTCCTGTTACTACCACTACTAGTCCAGTTACTACACCACCACACCTAGTCCAGTTACTACCACCACTAGTCCAGTTACTATACTACCACAACTAGTCCAGTTACTATACTACCACTACTAGTCCTGTAACTATACTACCACAACTAGTCCTGTCACTACCACCACTAGTCCAGTTACTATACTACCACTACTAGTCCTGTCACTATACTACCACTTTTAGTCCTGTCACTACCACTACTAGTCCTGTCACTATACTACCACTACTAGTCCTGTCACTATACTACCACTATTAGTCCTGTCACTACCACTACTAGTTCTGTCACTATCACTACTAGTCCTGTCACTACCACTACTACTAGTCCTGTCACTATACTACCACAACTAGTCCTGTCACTACCACCACTAGTCCAGTTACTATACTACCACTACTAGTCCTGTCACTATACTACCACTTTTAGTCCTGTCACTACCACTACTAGTCCTGTCACTATACTACCACTACTAGTCCTGTCACTATACTACCACTATTAGTCCTGTCACTACCACTACTAGTTCTGTCACTATCACTACTAGTCCTGTCACTACCACTACTACTAGTCCTGTCACTATACTACCACTACTAGTCCTGTCACTATACTACCACTGTCACTATACTACCACTACTAGTGCTGTCACTATACTACCACTACTAGTCCTGTTAGCACCACTACTAGTCCTGTGCCTATACTACCACTACTAGTCCTGTTAGTACCACTACTAGTCCAGTTACTATACTACCACCACTAGTCCAGTTACTATACTACCACTACTAGTCCTGTAACTATACTACCACAACTAGTCCTGTCACTACCACCACTAGTCCAGTTACTATACTACCACTACTTGTTCAGTTACTATACTACCACTACTAGTCCTGTAACTATACTACCACCATTAGTCCTGTTACTACCACTACTAGTCCTGTCACTATACTACCACCACTAGTCCAGTTACTACCACTACTAGTCCAGTTACTACCACTATTAGTTCTGTTACTACCACCACCAGTCCTGGTACTACCACCACTAGTCCAGTTACTACCACAACTAGTCCATTTACTACCACCACTAGTCCTGTTACTACTACCACTAGTCCAGTTACTACCACTACTAGTCCTGTTACTACCACCACTATTCCTGTTACTACCACCACTATTCCAGTTACTACCACAACTAGTCCAGTTACTACCACAACTAGTCCAGTTACTACCACAACTAGTCCAGTTACTACCACCACTAGTCCAGTTACTATACTACCACCACTAGTCCAGTTACTACCACAACTAGTCCAGTTACTACCACCACTAGTCCAGTTACTACACTACCACAACGAGTTCTGTTACTACCACTACTAGTCCTGTCACTACCACCACTAGTCCTGTCACTATACTACCACTACTAGTCCTGTTACTACCACTACTATTCCTGTCACTGTACTACCACTACTAGTCCTGTCATTATACTACCACTACTAGTCCTGTTACTACCAGAACTAGTCCAGTTACTACCACTACTAATCCTGTCACTATACTACCACTACTAGTCCTGTCACTATACTACCACTACTAGTCCTGTTACTACCACTACTATTCCTGTCACTACCACCACTAGTCCAGTTACTACACTACCACAACTAGTCCTGTTACTACCACTACTAGTCCTGTCACTATATGACCACCACTAGTCCTGTCACTATACTACCACTACTAGTCCTGTTACTACCACTACTAGTCCTGTCACTGTACTACCACAACTAGTCCTGTTACTACAACTACTAGTCCTGTCACTATACTACCACTACTAGTCCTGTTACTACCACTACTAGTCATGTCACTATACTACCACTACTAGTCCTGTTACTACCACTACTAGTCCTGAAACTATACTACCACCACTAGTCCTGTCACTATACTACCACTAATAGTCATGTCACTATACTACCACCACGAGTCATGTCACTATACTACCACAACTAGTCCAGTTACTACCACAACTAGTCCAGTTACTACCACCACTAGTCCTGCTACTACCACCACTAGTCCAGTTACTACCACTACTAGTCCTGTTACTACACCACCACAACTAATCCTGTCACTACCACCACTAGTCCTGCT
>NW_027037934.1:17500-23941 GCF_034236695.1 Oncorhynchus nerka | reverse complement strand
GTAGACTCACAGTGAAATGCTGAATACAACAGGTGTAGTAGACCTCACAGTGAAATGCTGAATACAACAGGTGTAGTAGACCTTACAGTGAAATGCTGAATACAACAGGTGTAGTAGACCTTACAGTGAAATGCTGAATACAACAGGTGTAGTAGACCTCACAGTGAAATGCTGAATACAACAGGTGTAGTAGACCTCACAGTGAAATGCTGAATACAACAGGTGTAGTAGACCTCACAGTGAAATGCTGAATACAACAGGTGTAGTAGACCTTACAGTGAAATGCTGAATACAACAGGTGTAGTAGACCTACAGTGAAATGCTGAATACAACAGGTGTAGTAGACCTTACAGTGAAATGCTGAATACAACAGGTGTAGTAGACCTTACAGTGAAATGCTGAATACAACAGGTGTAGTAGACCTTACAGTGAAATGCTGAATACAACAGGTGTAGTAGACCTTACAGTGAAATGCTGAATACAACAGGTGTAGTAGACCTACAGTGAAATGCTGAATACAACAGGTGTAGTAGACTGAATACAGTGAAATGCTGAATACAACAGGTGTAGTAGACCTCACAGTGAAATGCTGAATACAACAGGTGTAGTAGACCTTACAGTGAAATGCTGAATACAACAGGTGTAGTAGACCTTACAGTGAAATGCTGAATACAACAGGTGTAGTAGACCTTACAGTGAAATGCTGAATACAACAGGTGTAGTAGACCTCACAGTGAAATGCTGAATACAACAGGTGTAGTAGACCTCACAGTGAAATGCTGAATACAACAGGTGTAGTAGACCTTCACAGTGAAATGCTGAATACAACAGGTGTAGTAGACCTACAGTGAAATGCTGAATACAACAGGTGTAGTAGACCTCACAGTGAAATGCTGAATACAACAGGTGTAGTAGACCTTACAGTGAAATGCTGAATACAACAGGTGTAGTAGACCTCACAGTGAAATGCTGAATACAACAGGTGTAGTAGACCTTACAGTGAAATGAATACAACAGGTGTAGTAGACAGTGAAATGCTGAATACAACAGGTGTAGTAGACCTCACAGTGAAATGCTGAATACAACAGGTGTAGTAGACCTTACAGTGAAATACAACAGGTGTAGTAGCTACAGTGAAATGCTGAATACAACAGGTGTAGTAGACCTACAGTGAAATGCTGAATACAACAGGTGTAGTAGACCTTACAGTGAAATGCTGAATACAACAGGTGTAGTAGACCTCACAGTGAAATGCTGAATACAACAGGTGTAGTAGACCTTACAGTGAAATGCTGAATACAACAGGTGTAGTAGACCTTACAGTGAAATGCTGAATACAACAGGTGTAGTAGACCTCACAGTGAAATGCTGAATACAACAGGTGTAGTAGACCTGAATACAACAGTGAAATGCTGAATACAACAGGTGTAGTAGACCTCACAGTGAAATGCTGAATACAACAGGTGTAGTAGACCTCACAGTGAAATGCTGAATACAACAGGTGTAGTAGACCTCACAGTGAAATGCTGAATACAACAGGTGTAGTAGACCTACAGTGAAATGCTGAATACAACAGGTGTAGTAGACCTCACAGTGAAATGCTGAATACAACAGGTGTAGTAGACCTTACAGTGAAATGCTGAATACAACAGGTGTAGTAGACCTCACAGTGAAATGCTGAATACAACAGGTGTAGTAGACCTACAGTGAAATGCTGAATACAACAGGTGTAGTAGACCTCACAGTGAAATGCTGAATACAACAGGTGTAGTAGACCTTACAGTGAAATGCTGAATACAACAGGTGTAGTAGACCTCACAGTGAAATGCTGAATACAACAGGTGTAGTAGACCTCACAGTGAAATGCTGAATACAACAGGTGTAGTAGACCTTACAGTGAAATGCTGAATACAACAGGTGTAGTAGACCTCACAGTGAAATGCTGAATACAACAGGTGTAGTAGACCTCACAGTGAAATGCTGAATACAACAGGTGTAGTAGACCTTACAGTGAAATGCTGAATACAACAGGTGTAGTAGACCTCACAGTGAAATGCTGAATACAACAGGTGTAGTAGACCTCACAGTGAAATGCTGAATACAACAGGTGTAGTAGACAGTGAAATGCTGAATACAACAGTGAAGATACAGTGAAATGCTGAATACAACAGGTGTAGTAGACTCACAGTGAAATGCTGAATACAACAGGTGTAGTAGACCTCACAGTGAAATGCTGAATACAACAGGTGTAGTAGACCTCACAGTGAAATGCTGAATACAACAGGTGTAGTAGACCTCACAGTGAAATGCTGAATACAACAGGTGTAGTAGACCTTACAGTGAAATGCTGAATACAACAGGTGTAGTAGACCTCACAGTGAAATGCTGAATACAACAGGTGTAGTAGACCTTACAGTGAAATGCTGAATACAACAGGTGTAGTAGTACAGTGAAATGCTGAATACAAGTGAAATGCTGAATACAACAGGTGTAGTAGACCCACAGTGAAATGCTGAATACAACAGGTGTAGTAGACCTCACAGTGAAATGCTGAATACAACAGGTGTATAGACCTCACAGTGAAATGCTGAAACAGGTGTAGTAGACCTCACAGTGAAATGCTGAATACAACAGGTGTAGTAGACCTTACAGTGAAATGCTGAATACAACAGGTGTAGTAGACCTTACAGTGAAATGCTGAATACAACAGGTGTAGTAGACCTTACAGTGAAATGCTGAATACAACAGGTGTAGTAGACCTACAGTGAAATGCTGAATACAACAGGTGTAGTAGACCTTACAGTGAAATGCTGAATACAACAGGTGTAGTAGACCTCACAGTGAAATGCTGAATACAACAGGTGTAGTAGACCTTACAGTGAAATGCTGAATACAACAGGTGTAGTAGACCTTACAGTGAAATGCTGAATACAACAGGTGTAGTAGACCTCACAGTGAAATGCTGAATACAACAGGTGTAGTAGACCTTACAGTGAAATGCTGAATACAACAGGTGTAGTAGACCTTACAGTGAAATGCTGAATACAACAGGTGTAGTAGACCTTACAGTGAAATGCTGAATACAACAGGTGTAGTAGACCTCACAGTGAAATGCTGAATACAACAGGTGTAGTAGACCTTACAGTGAAATGCTGAATACAACAGGTGTAGTAGACCTTACAGTGAAATGCTGAATACAACAGGTGTAGTAGACCTCACAGTGAAATGCTGAATACAACAGGTGTAGTAGACCTCACAGTGAAATGCTGAATACAACAGGTGTAGTAGACCTTACAGTGAAATGCTGAATACAACAGGTGTAGTAGACCTTACAGTGAAATGCTGAATACAACAGGTGTAGTAGACTCACAGTGAAATGCTGAATACAACAGGTGTAGTAGACCTTACAGTGAAATGCTGAATACAACAGGTGTAGTAGACCTTACAGTGAAATGCTGAATACAACAGGTGTAGTAGACCTTACAGTGAAATGCTGAATACAACAGGTGTAGTAGACCTTACAGTGAAATGCTGAATACAACAGGTGTAGTAGACCTTACAGTGAAATGCTGAATACAACAGGTGTAGTAGACCTTACAGTGAAATGCTGAATACAACAGGTGTAGTAGACCTTACAGTGAAATGCTGAATACAACAGGTGTAGTAGACCTCACAGTGAAATGCTGAATACAACAGGTGTAGTAGACCTCACAGTGAAATGCTGAATACAACAGGTGTAGTAGACCTTACAGTGAAATGCTGAATACAACAGGTGTAGTAGACCTTACAGTGAAATGCTGAATACAACAGGTGTAGTAGACCTCACAGTGAAATGCTGAATACAACAGGTGTAGTAGACCTTACAGTGAAATGCTGAATACAACAGGTGTAGTAGACCTTACAGTGAAATGCTGAATACAACAGGTGTAGTAGACCTTACAGTGAAATGCTGAATACAACAGGTGTAGTAGACCTACAGTGAAATGCTGAATACAACAGGTGTAGTAGACCTTACAGTGAAATGCTGAATACAAGTAGACCTACAGTGAAATGCTGAATACAACAGGTGTAGTAGACCTACAGTGAAATGCTGAATACAACAGGTGTAGTACAGTGAAATGCTGAATACAACAGGTGTAGTAGACCTACAGTGAAATGCTGAATACAACAGGTGTAGTAGACCTTACAGTGAAATGCTGAATACAACAGGTGTAGTAGACCTTACAGTGAAATGCTGAATACAACAGGTGTAGTAGACCTCACAGTGAAATGCTGAATACAACAGGTGTAGTAGACCTTACAGTGAAATGCTGAATACAACAGGTGTAGTAGACCTTACAGTGAAATGCTGAATACAACAGGTGTAGTAGACCTTACAGTGAAATGCTGAATACAACAGGTGTAGTAGACCTACAGTGAAATGCTGAATACAACAGGTGTAGTAGACCTACAGTGAAATGCTGAATACAACAGGTGTAGTAGACCTCACAGTGAAATGCTGAATACAACAGGTGTAGTAGACTCACAGTGAAATGCTGAATACAACAGGTGTAGTAGACCTCACAGTGAAATGCTGAATACAACAGGTGTAGTAGACCTCACAGTGAAATGCTGAATACAACAGGTGTAGTAGACCTTACAGTGAAATGCTGAATACAACAGGTGTAGTAGACCTCACAGTGAAATGCTGAATACAACAGGTGTAGTAGACCTCACAGTGAAATGCTGAATACAACAGGTGTAGTAGACCTACAACAGTGAAATGCTGAATACAACAGGTGTAGTAGACCTCACAGTGAAATGCTGAATACAACAGGTGTAGTAGACCTCACAGTGAAATGCTGAATACAACAGGTGTAGTAGACCTCACAGTGAAATGCTGAATACAACAGGTGTAGTAGACCTCACAGTGAAATGCTGAATACAACAGGTGTAGTAGACCTCACAGTGAAATGCTGAATACAACAGGTGTAGTAGACCTCACAGTGAAATGCTGAATACAACAGGTGTAGTAGACCTCACAGTGAAATGCTGAATACAACAGGTGTAGTAGACCTTACAGTGAAATGCTGAATACAACAGGTGTAGTAGACCTTACAGTGAAATGCTGAATACAACAGGTGTAGTAGACCTCACAGTGAAATGCTGAATACAACAGGTGTAGTAGACCTCACAGTGAAATGCTGAATACAACAGGTGTAGTAGACCTTACAGTGAAATGCTGAATACAACAGGTGTAGTAGACCTCACAGTGAAATGCTGAATACAACAGGTGTAGTAGACCTCACAGTGAAATGCTGAATACAACAGGTGTAGTAGACCTCACAGTGAAATGCTGAATACAACAGGTGTAGTAGACCTCACAGTGAAATGCTGAATACAACAGGTGTAGTAGACCTTACAGTGAAATGCTGAATACAACAGGTGTAGTAGACCTCACAGTGAAATGCTGAATACAACAGGTGTAGTAGACCTCACAGTGAAATGCTGAATACAACAGGTGTAGTAGACCTCACAGTGAAATGCTGAATACAACAGGTGTAGTAGACCTCACAGTGAAATGCTGAATACAACAGGTGTAGTAGACATCACAGTGAAATGCTGAATACAACAGGTGTAGTAGACCTCACAGTGAAATGCTGAATACAACAGGTGTAGTAGACCTCACAGTGAAATGCTGAATACAACAGGTGTAGTAGACCTCACAGTGAAATGCTGAATACAACAGGTGTAGTAGACCTCACAGTGAAATGCTGAATACAACAGGTGTAGTAGACCTCACAGTGAAATGCTGAATACAACAGGTGTAGTAGACCTCACAGTGAAATGCTGAATACAACAGGTGTAGTAGACCTTACAGTGAAATGATGAATACAACAGGTGTAGTAGACCTCACAGTGAAATGCTGAATACAACAGGTGTAGTAGACCTCACAGTGAAATGCTGAATACAACAGGTGTAGTAGACCTCACAGTGAAATGCTGAATACAACAGGTGTAGTAGACCTCACAGTGAAATGCTGAATACAACAGGTGTAGTAGACCTCACAGTGAAATGCTGAATACAACAGGTGTAGTAGACCTCACAGTGAAATGCTGAATACAACAGGTGTAGTAGACCTCACAGTGAAATGCTGAATACAACAGGTGTAGTAGACCTCACAGTGAAATGCTGAATACAACAGGTGTAGTAGACCTCACAGTGAAATGCTGAATACAACAGGTGTAGTAGACCTCACAGTGAAATGCTGAATACAACAGGTGTAGTAGACCTTACAGTGAAATGCTGAATACAACAGGTGTAGTAGACCTTACAGTGAAATGCTGAATACAACAGGTGTAGTAGACCTCACAGTGAAATGCTGAATACAACAGGTGTAGTAGACCTCTCAGTGAAATGCTGAATACAACAGGTGTAGTAGACCTTACAGTGAAATGCTGA
>NW_027037934.1:10000-12500 GCF_034236695.1 Oncorhynchus nerka | reverse complement strand
GGGTAGGTCTGGGGGTAGAGGGTAGGTCTAGGGGGGTAGAGGGTAGGTCTGGGGGTAGAGGGTAGGTCTGGGGTAGAGGGTAGGTCTGGGGGGTAGAGGGTAGGTCTGGGGGTAGAGGGTAGGTCTGGGGGTAGAGGGTAGGTCTGGGGGTAGAGGGTAGGTCTGGGGATAGAAGGTAGGGCTAGGTCTGGGGATAGAGGGTAGGGCTAGGTCTGGGGGTAGAGGGTAGGGCTAGGTCTGGGGGTAGAGGGTAGGGCTAGGTCTGGGGGTAGAGGGTAGGGCTAGGTCTGGGGGTAGAGGGTAGGGCTAGGTCTGGGGGTAGAGGGTAGGGCTAGGTCTGGGATAGAGGGTAGGGGGTCTGGGGATAGAGGGTAGGGCTAGGTCTGGGGATAGAGGGTAGGGCTAGGTCTGGGGATAGGGTAGGGCTAGGCTAGGCTGTGGGGATAGGGCTGGGGGTAGGGGTAGGGCTTAGAGAAAGGCTAGGTTTGGGGATAGAGGGTAGGGCTAGGTCTGGGGGTAGAGGGTAGGGCTAGGTCTGGGGGTAGAGGGTAGGGCTAGGTCTGGGGGTAGAGGGTAGAGCTAGGTCTGGGGGTAGAGGGTAGGGCTAGGTCTGGGGATAGAGGGTAGGGCTAGGTCTGGGGGTAGAGGGTAGGGCTAGGTCTGGGGGTAGAGGGTAGGGCTAGGTCTGGGGATAGAGGGTAGGGCTAGGTCTGGGGATAGAGGGTAGGGCTAGGTCTGGGGATAGAGGGTAGGGCTAGGTCTGGGGATAGAGCTAGGCTGTGGGGATAGGGCTGGGGGGTAGGGTGTAGGGCTTAGAGAAGGGCTAGGTTTGGGGATAGTGGGTAGGGCTAGGTCTGGGGGTAGAGGGTAGGGCTAGTTCTGGGGGTAGAGGGTAGGGCTAGGTCTGGGGGTAGAGGGTAGGGCTAGGTCTGGGGGTAGAGGGTAGGGCTAGGTCTGGGGGTAGAGGGTAGGGCTAGGTCTGGGGGTAGAGGGTAGGGCTAGGTCTGGGGATAGAGGGTAGGGCTAGGTCTGGGGATAGAGCTAGGCTGTGGGGATAGGGCTGGGGGGTAGGGTGTAGGGCTTAGAGAAGGGCTAGGTTTGGGGATAGTGGGTAGGGCTAGGTCTGGGGGTAGAGGGTAGGGCTAGGTCTGGGGGTAGAGGGTAGGGCTAGGTCTGGGGGTAGAGGGTAGGGCTAGGTCTGGGGGTAGAGGGTAGGGCTAGGTCTGGGGGTAGAGGGTAGGGCTAGGTCTGGGGGTAGAGGGTAGGGCTAGCTCTGGGGGTAGAGGGTAGGGCTAGCTCTGGGGGTAGAGGGTAGGGCTAGGTCTGGGGGTAGAGGGTAGGGCTAGGTCTGGGGATAGAGCTAGGCTGTGGTGATAGGGCTGGGGGGTAGGGGGTAGGGCTTAGAGAAGGGCTAGGTTTGGGTCTGGGGGTAGAGCTAGGGGTGTAGAGGCACCTTATGGCTTTATTAAAACTACACTATGGCTTTATTAAACCTGGCTTTATTAAACCTGGCTTTATTAAACCACACTATGGCTTTATTAAACCACACTATGGCTTTATTAAACCTGGCTTTATTAAACCTGGCTTTATTAAACCTGGCTTTATTAAACCTGGCTTTATTAAACCACACTATGGCTTTATTAAACCTGGCTTTATTAAACCACACTATGGCTTTATTAAACCACACTATGGCTTTATTAAACCTGGCTTTATTAAACCTGGCTTTATTAAACCTGGCTTTATTAAACCACACTATGGCTTTATTAAACCTGGCATTATTAAACCACACTAGGGCTTCATTAAACCTGGCTTTATTAAACTTGGCTTTATTAAACCACACTATGGCTTTATTAAACCTGGCTTTATTAAACCACACTATGGCTTTATTAAACCACACTATGGCTTTATTAAACCTGGCTTTATTAAACCTGGCTTTATTAAACCTGGCTTTATTAAACCACACTATGGCTTTATTAAACCTGGCATTATTAAACCACACTAGGGCTTCATTAAACCTGGCTTTATTAAACCTGGCTTTATTAAACCTGGCTTTATTAAACCACACTAGGGCTTCATTAAACCTGGCTTTATTAAACCTGGCTTTATTAAACCACACTATGGCTTTATTAAACCTGCCTTTATTAAACTTGGCTTTATTAAACCACACTATGGCTTTATTAAACCTGGCTTTATTAAACCTGGCTTTATTAAACCTGGCTTTATTAAACCACACTATGGCTTTATTAAACCTGGCATTATTAAACCACACTAGGGCTTCATTAAACCTGGCTTTATTAAACTTGGCTTTATTAAACCACACTATGGCTTTATTAAACCTGGTTTTATTAAACCTGGCTTTATTAAACCACACTATGGCTTTATTAAACCTGGCTTTATTAAACCTGGCTTTATTAAACCTGGCTTTATTAAACATGGCTTTATTAAACCACACTATGGCTTTATTAAACCTGGCATTATTAAACCACACTAGGGCTTCATT
>NW_027037934.1:0-2500 GCF_034236695.1 Oncorhynchus nerka | reverse complement strand
TTGTTCAGGCTCTGGGACTCAGCAACAAGACTGGAGACAAGCTCTGAACACACAGAGAGACCTACACAGACTGGAGACCAGCTCTGAACACACAGAGACCTACACAGACTGGAGACCAGCTCTGAACACACAGAGACCTACACAGACTGGAGACAAGCTCTGAACACACAGAGACCTACACAGACTGGAGACAAGCTCTGAACACACAGAGAGACCTACACAGACTGGAGACAAGCTCTGAACACACACAGAGACCTACACAGACTGGAGACAAGCTCTCAACACACACAGAGACCTACACAGACTGGAGACCAGCTCTGAACACACAGACCTACACAGACTGAGACAAGCTCTGAACACACAGAGAGACCTACACAGACTGGAGACCAGCTCTGAACACACAGAGAGACCTACACAGACTGGAGACAAGCTCTGAACACACAGAGAGACCTACACAGACTGGAGACAAGCTCTGAACACACAGAGAGACCTACACAGACAGACTGAGACACAGTACTAACACACACACACACACACAGAACTACCAGACACACCGGCCATGAAGAGGAAGGATGAAGCTCGTACCACACACAGCACTACCAGACACACCGGCCATGAAGAGGAAGGATGAAGCTCGTACCCACACAGCACTACACACACCGGCCATGAAGAGGAAGGATTAAGCTCGTACCACACACAGCACTACCAGACACACCGGCCATGAAGAGGAAGGATGAAGCTCGTACCACACAGCACTACCAGACACCGGCCATGAAGAGGAAGGATGAAGCTCGTACCAAGGGCCTGGATCTTAGAAAGTCCTGATTTGACAGAAAGAAGAGACAGTACATGTAGGAAGGACATGCTGGTGCTCACTACAGTAGCCCCGCCCCCGCCCCTCCCACAATGCTTTGGGCTTGTTCCTGTCTCACTACAGTAGCCCCGCCCCCGCCCTCCCACAATGCTTTGGGCTTGTTCCTGTCTCACTACAGTAGCCCCGCCCCCGCCCCTCCCACAATGCTTTGGGCTTGTTCCTGTCTCACTACAGTAGCCCCGCCTCCGCCCCTCCCACAATGCTTTGGGCTTGTTCCTGTCTCTCCTACAGTACAATGCTTTGGGCTTGTTCCTGTCTCCCGTATCCCCCCCTTCCCACAATGCTTTGGGCTTGTTCCTGTCTCACTACAGTAGCCCCGCCCCGCCCCTCCCACAATGCTTTGGGCTTGTTCCTGTCTCACTACAGTAGCCCCGCCCCCGCCCCTCCCACAATGCTGGGCTTGTTCCTGTCTCACTACAGTAGCCGCCCCGCCCCTCCCACAATGCTTTGGGCTTGTTCCTGTCTCACTACAAAAACAACCGTTCAAATGTTACAGGAAGTCTTGGGTTTCCCTCTAAATGGATGAGTCTCCGGACAGAAAACCTGACTGTGTTTCAGGATTGAAATATTCAGATGTTTGGTGTAGTAAACATCCCCTGATGTATCGTATTGAAGAGATATAAACAGTGTGATGGACATTTAACTGAACATTAAGGACAATAGCAAAGAAAACGCTGTCGCTGACTTCACTATTTCTGATCACGTGTTCACTACCGGGAGTTGAATTGAGTACCGGTGTCTGTAGCTGTGTGTGTATACCGGTGTGTGTAGCGGGTGGTACCGGTGTGTATACCGGTGTGGGTATACCGGTGTGGGTACCTGTGTCTACCTGTGTGTCTACCTGTGTGTCTACCTGTGTGTCTACCTGTGTGGGTACCTGTGTGTGTACCTTTGTGTGTACCTGTGTCTACCTGTGTGTGTACCTGTGTGTGTACCTGTGTGTATAGAAGGTGTGTATACCTGTGTGTATTGAGGTGTGTATACCTGTGTGTATTGAGTGTGTATACCTGTGTGTATTGAGGTGTGTATACCTGTGTGTATTGAGGTGTGTATACCTGTGTGTCTACCTGTGTGTATTGAGGTGTGTATACCTGTGTGTATACCTGTGTGTATTGAGGTGTGTATACCTGTGTGTGTACCTGTGTGTATTGAGTTGTGTATTGAGTGTGTATACCTGTGTGTCTACCTGTGTGTATTGAGTTGTTAATACCTGTGTGTATATGAAGTATGTTTGTTCTAGGTGAAGCGTACTGCATGTTGTTTACACATTCACTATTTCCTGTATATATATGTACTCCACGGTTTGTGTCCCAAATCACACCCCTATTCCCTATATACAGTAGTTCCACGGTTCTGTCCCAAATCACCCTGTCCCAAATCACACCCTATTCCCTATATACAGTAGTTCCCTATATACAGTAGTTCCACGGCTGTGTCCCCGTCACACCCTATTCCCTACTGCTGTGTCCCAAATCACACCCTATTCCCTATATACAGTAGTTCTACGGCTCTGTCCCAAATCACACCCTATTCCCTATATACAGTAGTTCTAGCTGTGTCCCAAATCCACCCTATTCCCTATATACAGTAGTTCTACGGCTTTGTCCCAAATCACACCCTATTCCC
>NW_027037933.1:0-23936 GCF_034236695.1 Oncorhynchus nerka | reverse complement strand
GACATGTAACACGGAGGAAAGTAAATCAACCTACTTTCATTTACCTGTTAATCCATTTCAGTTTACAGGAAACTGATATAGTTTTGTTTTCTCTTTAGACTCCTTTGTATGTTCTGTATCACACTCATCTTCCTCACAACAATCTGATGTCTGTTTTTATGGTTGGTTAGTTAACTAGGCCTCTAAGTTTGACTTTACTAGAATGGAGTCTTCTCCCCAACAGACTGATGTCTGTTTCTATGGTTGGTTAGTTAACTAGGCCTCTAAGCTCGACTTTTACTAGAATGAGTCTTCTCTCTCAACAGACTGATGTCTGTTTCTATGGCTAGTTAGTTAACTAGGCCTCTAAAGCTTGACTTTACTAGAATGAGTCTTCTCAACAGACTGATGTCTGTTTCTATGGTTGGTTAGTTAACTAGGCCTCTAAGCTTGACTTTACTAGAATTACCTGGGAAGTAGATGACTGTTAGGAACAAGACATTACCACCAGACTACATTACCACCAGACTCTTCCCTCAGCCTCTGTAGAGAACAAGACATTACCACCAGACTACATTACCACCAGTCTCTTCCCACCTCTGTAGCAGAGAACAGACATTACCACCAGACTACATCCACCAGTCTCTTCCCACAGCCTCTGTAGAGAACAAGACATTACCACCGGTCTCTTCCCTCAGCCTCTGTAGAGAACAAGACATTACCACCAGACTACATTACCACCAGTCTCTTCCCACAGCCTCTGTAGAGAACAAGACATTACCACCAGACTACATTACCACCAGTCTCTTCCCACAGCCTCTGTAGAGAACAAGACATTACCACCAGACTACATTACCACCAGACTACATTACCACCAGACTCTTCCCACAGCCTCTGTAGAGAACAAGACATTACCACCAGACTACATTACCACCAGACTACATTACCACCAGACTACATTACCACCAGACTACATTACCACCAGACTACATTACCACCAGACTACATTACCACCAGACTACATTACCACCAGTCTTTGGAGATAGGTTGTTGACTACTGGTCTGGTTTCTGTATAGTGGTGTCTGTGTGTAGAGTGGCGTCTGCGTGTAGAGTGGCGTCTGCGTGTAGAGTGGCGTCTGCGTGTAGAGTGGCGTCTGCGTGTAGAGTGGCGTCTGCGTGTAGAGTGGCGTCTGCGTGTAGAGTGGCGTCTGCGTGTAGAGTGGCGTCTGCGTGTAGAGTGGCGTCTGCGTGTAGAGTGGCGTCTGCGTGTAGAGTGGCGCCTGCGTGTAGAGTGGCGCCTGCGTGTAGAGTGGCGCCTGCGTGTAGAGTGGCGCCTGCGTGTAGAGTGGCGCCTGCGTGTAGAGTGGCGCCTGCGTGTAGAGTGGCGCCTGCGTGTAGAGTGGCGCCTGCGTGTAGAGTGGCGCCTGCGTGTAGAGTGGCGCCTGCGTGTAGAGTGGCGCCTGCGTGTAGAGTGGCGCCTGCGTGTAGAGTGGCGCCTGCGTGTAGAGTGGCGCCTGCGTGTAGAGTGGCGCCTGCGTGTAGAGTGGCGCCTGCGTGTAGAGTGGCGCCTGCGTGTAGAGTGGCGTCTGCCTGCCTGTAGAGTGGCGCCTGCCTGCCTGTAGAGTGGCGCCTGCCTGCCTGTAGAGTGGCGCCTGCCTGCCTGTAGAGTGGCGCCTGCCTGCCTGTAGAGTGGCGCCTGCCTGCCTGTAGAGTGGCGCCTGCCTGCCTGTAGAGTGGCGCCTGCCTGCCTGGCAAGTGGCGCCTGCCTGCCTGTAGAGTGGCGCCTGCCTGCCTGTAGAGTGGCGCCTGCCTGCCTGTAGAGTGGCGCCTGCCTGCCTGTAGAGTGGCGCCTGCCTGCCTGTAGAGTGGCGCCTGCCTGCCTGTAGAGTGGCGCCTGCGTCTAGAGTGGCGCCTGTCTGTAGAGTGGCGCCTGTCTGTAGAGTGGCGTCTGTCTGTAGAGTGGCGTCTGTCTGTAGAGTGGCGTCTGTCTATAGAGTGGCGTCTGTGTATATCTCCTACTAGCTAGATTAACATCGGCAACATGTGATCTGGTTGCGGTCAACAAAGTAAGGAATTGGACCACTGTCTCTTTAAGACTGGAGTTGTATCACTTGTCCCATGTTGTACCAGTTGTTCCTTGTGAGGATGTCCACATCAATGCATCTTAACCGAGGCACATGACCCCCCCCTCCCCTCCTGTTGATTTCATTTTATTGTAGTTAGACCATACAGAACACCATGAGGTAAGGTTATTGTAGTTAGACCATACAGAATACCATGAGGTAAGACTGTTACTCAGATGTTATTGTAGTTAGAACATACAGAACACCATGAGGTAAGACTGTTACTCAGATGTTATTGTAGTTAGACCATACAGAACACCATGAGGTAGGACTGTTACTCAGATGTTATTGTAGTTATATCATACAGAACACCATGAGGTAAGGTTATTGTAGTTAGAACATACAGAACACCATGAGGTAAGGTTATTGTAGTTAGACCATACAGAACACCATGAGGTAAGGTTATTGTAGTTAGATCATACAGAACACCATGAGGTAAGGTTATTGTAGTTAGACCATACAGAACACCATGAGGTAAGGTTATTGTAGTTAGACCATACAGAACACCATGAGGTAAGGTTATTGTAGTTAGACCATACAGAACACCATGAGGTAGGACTGTTACTCAGATGTTATTGTAGTTAGACCATACAGAACACCATGAGGTAAGGTTATTGTAGTTAGAACATACAGAACACCATGAGGTAAGGTTATTGTAGTTAGATCATACAGAATACCATGAGGTAAGACTGTTACTCAGATGTTATTGTAGTTAGACCATACAGAACACCATGAGGTAAGGTTATTGTAGTTAGACCATACAGAACACCATGAGGTAAGGTTATTGTAGTTAGACCATACAGAATACCATGAGGTAAGACTGTTACTCAGATGTTATTGTAGTTAGACCATACAGAACACCATGAGGTAAGGTTATTGTAGTTAGATCATACAGAACACCATGAGGTAAGGTTATTGTAGTTAGACCATACAGAATACCATGAGGTAAGACTGTTACTCAGATGTTATTGTAGTTAGAACATACAGAACACCATGAGGTAAGACTGTTACTCAGATGTTATTGTAGTTAGAACATACAGAACACCATGAGGTAAGACTGTTACTCAGATGTTATTGTAGTTAGAACATACAGAACACCATGAGGTAAGGTTATTGTAGTTAGATCATACAGAACACCATGAGGTAAGGTTATTGTAGTTAGACCATACAGAATACCATGAGGTAAGACTGTTACTCAGATGTTATTGTAGTTAGATCATACAAAATACCATGAGGTAAGGTTATTGTAGTTAGACCATACAGAATACCATGAGGTAAGGTTATTGTAGTTAGACCATACAGAACACCATGAGGTAAGGTTATTGTAGTTAGATCATACAGAACACCATGAGGTAAGGTTATTGTAGTTAGACCATACAGAACACCATGAGGTAAGGTTATTGTAGTTAGATCATACAGAACACCATGAGGTAAGGTTATTGTAGTTAGACCATACAGAACACCATGAGGTAAGGTTATTGTAGTTAGACCATACAGAACACCATGAGGTAAGACTGTTACTCAGATGTTATTGTAGTTAGACCATACAGAACACCATGAGGTAAGGTTATTGTAGTTAGACCATACAGAACACCATGAGGTAAGGTTATTGTAGTTAGACCATACAGAACACCATGAGGTAAGGTTATTGTAGTTAGACCATACAGAACACCATGAGGTAAGACTGTTACTCAGATGTTATTGTAGTTAGAACATACAGAACACCATGAGGTAAGGTTATTGTAGTTAGATCATACAGAATACCATGAGGTAAGGTTATTGTAGTTAGACCATACAGAATACCATGAGGTAAGGTTATTGTAGTTAGACCATACAGAACACCATGAGGTAAGACTGTTACTCAGATGTTATTGTAGTTAGACCATACAGAATACCATGAGGTAAGGTTATTGTAGTTAGACCATACAGAACACCATGAGGTAAGACTGTTACTCAGATGTTATTGTAGTTAGACCATACAGAACACCATGAGGTAAGGTTATTGTAGTTAGACCATACAGAACACCATGAGGTAAGGTTATTGTAGTTAGACCATACAGAACACCATGAGGTAAGACTGTTACTCAGATGTTATTGTAGTTAGAACATACAGAACACCATGAGGTAAGGTTATTGTAGTTAGATCATACAGAATACCATGAGGTAAGGTTATTGTAGTTAGACCATACAGAACACCATGAGGTAAGACTGTTACTCAGATGTTATTGTAGTTAGATCATACAGAACACCATGAGGTAAGACTGTTACTCAGATGTTATTGTAGTTAGATCATACAGAACACCATGAGGTAAGGTTATTGTAGTTAGAACATACAGAACACCATGAGGTAAGGTTATTGTAGTTAGACCATACAGAACACCATGAGGTAAGGTTATTGTAGTTAGATCATACAGAATACCATGAGGTAAGACTGTTACTCAGATGTTATTGTAGTTAGACCATACAGAACACCATGAGGTAAGGCTGTTACTCAGATGTTATTGTAGTTAGATCATACAGAACACCATGAGGTAAGGTTATTGTAGTTAGAACATACAGAACACCATGAGGTAAGGTTATTGTAGTTAGACCATACAGAACACCATGAGGTAAGGTTATTGTAGTTAGACCATACAGAACACCATGAGGTAAGGCTGTTACTCAGATGTTATTGTAGTTAGACCATACAGAACACCATGAGGTAAGGTTATTGTAGTTAGACCATACAGAACACCATGAGGTAAGGTTATTGTAGTTAGACCATACAGAACACCATGAGGTAGGACTGTTACTCAGATGTTATTGTAGTTATATCATACAGAACACCATGAGGTAAGGTTATTGTAGTTAGAACATACAGAACACCATGAGGTAAGGTTATTGTAGTTAGACCATACAGAACACCATGAGGTAAGGTTATTGTAGTTAGACCATACAGAATACCATGAGGTAAGGTTATTGTAGTTAGACCATACAGAACACCATGAGGTAAGACTGTTACTCAGATGTTATTGTAGTTAGATCATACAGAACACCATGAGGTAAGGTTATTGTAGTTAGACCATACAGAATACCATGAGGTAAGGTTATTGTAGTTAGACCATACAGAACACCATGAGGTAAGACTGTTACTCAGATGTTATTGTAGTTAGACCATACAGAACACCATGAGGTAAGGTTATTGTAGTTAGACCATACAGAACACCATGAGGTAAGACTGTTACTCAGATGTTATTGTAGTTAGACCATACAGAACACCATGAGGTAAGGTTATTGTAGTTAGACCATACAGAACACCATGAGGTAAGGTTATTGTAGTTAGACCATACAGAACACCATGAGGTAAGGTTATTGTAGTTAGACCATACAGAACACCATGAGGTAAGACTGTTACTCAGATGTTATTGTAGTTAGAACATACAGAACACCATGAGGTAAGGTTGTAGTTAGATCACAGAATACCATGAGGTAAGGTTATTGTAGTTAGACCATACAGAACACCATGAGGTAAGGTTATTGTAGTTAGACCATACAGAACACCATGAGGTAAGACTGTTACTCAGATGTTATTGTAGTTAGACCATACAGAACACCATGAGGTAAGGTTATTGTAGTTAGACCATACAGAACACCATGAGGTAAGGTTATTGTAGTTAGACCATACAGAACACCATGAGGTAAGACTGTTACTCAGATGTTATTGTAGTTAGAACATACAGAACACCATGAGGTAAGGTTATTGTAGTTAGACCATACAGAACACCATGAGGTAAGGTTATTGTAGTTAGACCATACAGAACACCATGAGGTAAGGTTATTGTAGTTAGACCATACAGAACACCATGAGGTAAGGTTATTGTTTAGATCATCAGAACACACCATGAGGTAAGGTTATTGTAGTTAGACCATACAGAATACCATGAGGTAAGGTTATTGTAGTTAGACCATACAGAACACCATGAGGTAAGGTTATTGTAGTTAGACCATACAGAACACCATGAGGTAAGGTTATTGTAGTTAGATCATACAGAATACCATGAGGTAAGACTGTTACTCAGATGTTATTGTAGTTAGACCATACAGAACACCATGAGGTAAGGCTGTTACTCAGATGTTATTGTAGTTAGATCATACAGAACACCATGAGGTAAGGTTATTGTAGTTAGACCATACAGAACACCATGAGGTAAGGTTATTGTAGTTAGACCATACAGAACACCATGAGGTAAGGTTATTGTAGTTAGACCATACAGAACACCATGAGGTAAGGTTATTGTAGTTAGACCATACAGAACACCATGAGGTAAGGTTATTGTAGTTAGAACATACAGAACACCATGAGGTAAGGTTATTGTAGTTAGATCATACAGAACACCATGAGGTAAGGTTATTGTAGTTAGACCATACAGAATACCATGAGGTAAGACTGTTACTCAGATGTTATTGTAGTTAGATCATACAGAACACCATGAGGTAAGGTTATTGTAGTTAGACCATACAGAACACCATGAGGTAAGGTTATTGTAGTTAGACCATACAGAACACCATGAGGTAAGGTTATTGTAGTTAGATCATACAGAACACCATGAGGTAAGGTTATTGTAGTTAGACCATACAGAACACCATGAGGTAAGGTTATTGTAGTTAGACCATACAGAATACCATGAGGTAAGGTTATTGTAGTTAGACCATACAGAACACCATGAGGTAAGGTTATTGTAGTTAGACCATACAGAACACCATGAGGTAAGGTTATTGTAGTTAGACCATACAGAATACCATGAGGTAAGACTGTTACTCAGATGTTATTGTAGTTAGACCATACAGAACACCATGAGGTAAGGTTATTGTAGTTAGACCATACAGAATACCATGAGGTAAGACTGTTACTCAGATGTTATTGTAGTTAGATCATACAGAACACCATGAGGTAAGGTTATTGTAGTTAGACCATACAGAACACCATGAGGTAAGGTTATTGTAGTTAGACCATACAGAACACCATGAGGTAAGGTTATTGTAGTTAGACCATACAGAACACCATGAGGTAAGGTTATTGTAGTTAGACCATACAGAACACCATGAGGTAAGGTTATTGTAGTTAGATCATACAGAACACCATGAGGTAGGACTGTTACTCAGATGTTATTGTAGTTAGACCATACAGAACACCATGAGGTAAGACTGTTACTCAGATGTTATTGTAGTTAGATCATACAGAACACCATGAGGTAAGACTGTTACTCAGATGTTATTGTAGTTAGACCATACAGAACACCATGAGGTAAGGTTATTGTAGTTAGATCATACAGAACACCATGAGGTAAGACTGTTACTCAGATGTTATTGTAGTTAGAACATACAGAACACCATGAGGTAAGACTGTTACTCAGATGTTATTGTAGTTAGAACATACAGAACACCATGAGGTAAGGTTATTGTAGTTAGATCATACAGAACACCATGAGGTAAGACTGTTACTCAGATGTTATTGTAGTTAGATCATACAGAACACCATGAGGTAAGGTTATTGTAGTTAGATCATACAGAATACCATGAGGTAAGGTTATTGTAGTTAGACCATACAGAACACCATGAGGTAAGGTTATTGTAGTTAGACCATACAGAACACCATGAGGTAAGGTTATTGTAGTTAGACCATACAGAATACCATGAGGTAAGGTTATTGTAGTTAGATCATACAGAACACCATGAGGTAAGGTTATTGTAGTTAGACCATACAGAACACCATGAGGTAAGGTTATTGTAGTTAGACCATACAGAACACCATGAGGTAAGGTTATTGTAGTTAGACCATACAGAACACCATGAGGTAGGACTGTTACTCAGATGTTATTGTAGTTAGATCATACAGAACACCATGAGGTAAGGTTATTGTAGTTAGACCATACAGAATACCATGAGGTAAGACTGTTACTCAGATGTTATTGTAGTTAGATCATACAGAACACCATGAGGTAAGGTTATTGTAGTTAGAACATACAGAACACCATGAGGTAAGGTTATTGTAGTTAGACCATACAGAATACCATGAGGTAAGACTGTTACTCAGATGTTATTGTAGTTAGACCATACAGAACACCATGAGGTAAGGTTATTGTAGTTAGACCATACAGAACACCATGAGGTAAGGTTATTGTAGTTAGACCATACAGAATACCATGAGGTAAGACTGTTACTCAGATGTTATTGTAGTTAGACCATACAGAACACCATGAGGTAAGGTTATTGTAGTTAGACCATACAGAACACCATGAGGTAAGGTTATTGTAGTTAGACCATACAGAACACCATGAGGTAAGGTTATTGTAGTTAGACCATACAGAACACCATGAGGTAAGGTTATTGTAGTTAGACCATACAGAACACCATGAGGTAAGGTTATTGTAGTTAGATCATACAGAACACCATGAGGTAAGACTGTTACTCAGATGTTATTGTAGTTAGAACATACAGAACACCATGAGGTAAGACTGTTACTCAGATGTTATTGTAGTTAGACCATACAGAACACCATGAGGTAAGGTTATTGTAGTTAGACCATACAGAACACCATGAGGTAGGACTGTTACTCAGATGTTATTGTAGTTAGATCATACAGAATACCATGAGGTAAGGTTATTGTAGTTAGACCATACAGAACACCATGAGGTAAGGTTATTGTAGTTAGATCATACAGAACACCATGAGGTAAGACTGTTACTCAGATGTTATTGTAGTTAGATCATACAGAATACCATGAGGTAAGGTTATTGTAGTTAGACCATACAGAACACCATGAGGTAAGGTTATTGTAGTTAGACCATACAGAACACCATGAGGTAAGACTGTTACTCAGATGTTATTGTAGTTAGATCATACAGAACACCATGAGGTAAGGTTATTGTAGTTAGACCATACAGAATACCATGAGGTAAGGTTATTGTAGTTAGACCATACAGAACACCATGAGGTAAGGTTATTGTAGTTAGACCATACAGAACACCATGAGGTAAGGTTATTGTAGTTAGACCATACAGAACACCATGAGGTAAGGTTATTGTAGTTAGACCATACAGAACACCATGAGGTAAGGTTATTGTAGTTAGACCATACAGAACACCATGAGGTAAGACTGTTACTCAGATGTTATTGTAGTTAGACCATACAGAACACCATGAGGTAAGGTTATTGTAGTTAGACCATACAGAACACCATGAGGTAAGACTGTTACTCAGATGTTATTGTAGTTAGACCATACAGAACACCATGAGGTAAGGTTATTGTAGTTAGACCATACAGAATACCATGAGGTAAGGTTATTGTAGTTAGACCATACAGAACACCATGAGGGTAGTTATTCTGTTACTCAGATGTTATTGTAGTTAGACCATACAGAACACCATGAGGTAAGGTTATTGTAGTTAGACCATACAGAATACCATGAGGTAAGGTTATTGTAGTTAGACCATACAGAACACCATGAGGTAAGACTGTTACTCAGATGTTATTGTAGTTAGACCATACAGAACACCATGAGGTAAGACTGTTACTCAGATGTTATTGTAGTTAGAACATACAGAATACCATGAGGTAAGGTTATTGTAGTTAGACCATACAGAACACCATGAGGTAAGACTGTTACTCAGATGTTATTGTAGTTAGAACATACAGAACACCATGAGGTAAGGTTATTGTAGTTAGACTCACCATGAGGTAAGACTGTTACTCAGATGTTATTGTTATACAGAATGTAGTTAGAGACCATACAGAACACCATGAGGTAAGACTGTTACTCAGATGTTATTGTAGTTAGAACATACAGAACACCATGAGGTAAGGTTATTGTAGTTAGACCATACAGAACACCATGAGGTAAGACTGTTACTCAGATGTTATTGTAGTTAGACCATACAGAACACCATGAGGTAAGGTTATTGTAGTTAGACCATACAGAATACCATGAGGTAAGGTTATTGTAGTTAGACCATACAGAATACCATGAGGTAAGGTTATTGTAGTTAGATCATACAGAACACCATGAGGTAAGACTGTTACTCAGATGTTATTGTAGTTAGACCATACAGAACACCATGAGGTAAGACTGTTACTCAGATGTTATTGTAGTTAGACCATACAGAACACCATGAGGTAAGGTTATTGTAGTTAGAACATACAGAACACCATGAGGTAAGACTGTTACTCAGATGTTATTGTAGTTAGACCATACAGAATACCATGAGGTAAGACTGTTACTCAGATGTTATTGTAGTTAGACCATACAGAACACCATGAGGTAAGACTGTTACTCAGATGTTATTGTAGTTAGACCATACAGAACACCATGAGGTAAGGTTATTGTAGTTAGACCATACAGAACACCATGAGGTAAGGTTATTGTAGTTAGAACATACAGAACACCATGAGGTAAGGTTATTGTAGTTAGACCATACAGAACACCATGAGGTAAGGTTATTGTAGTTAGATCATACAGAACACCTATGAGGTAAAGGATTTGTAGTTAGACCATACAGAACACCATGAGGTAAGACTGTTACTCAGATGTTATTGTAGTTAGAACATACAGAACACCATGAGGTAAGGTTATTTAGACCATACAGAACACCATGAGGTTTATTGAACATACAGAACACCATGAGGTAAGACTGTTACTCAGATGTTATTGTAGTTAGAACATACAGAACACCATGAGGTAAGGTTATTGTAGTTAGACCATACAGAACACCATGAGGTAAGGTTATTGTAGTTAGACCATACAGAACACCATGAGGTAAGACTGTTACTCAGATGTTATTGTAGTTAGAACATACAGAATACCATGAGGTAAGGTTATTGTAGTTAGACCATACAGAACACCATGAGGTAAGACTGTTACTCAGATGTTATTGTAGTTAGACCATACAGAACACCATGAGGTAAGGTTATTGTAGTTAGAACATACAGAACACCATGAGGTAAGGTTATTGTAGTTAGAACATACAGAACACCATGAGGTAAGGTTATTGTAGTTAGAACATACAGAATACCATGAGGTAAGACTGTTACTCAGATGTTATTGTAGTTAGATCATACAGAACACCATGAGGTAAGGTTATTGTAGTTAGAACATACAGAACACCATGAGGTAAGGTTATTGTAGTTAGAACATACAGAACACCATGAGGTAAGGTTATTGTAGTTAGACCATACAGAATACCATGAGGTAAGGTTATTGTAGTTAGAACATACAGAATACCATGAGGTAAGGTTATTGTAGTTAGACCATACAGAACACCATGAGGTAAGGTTATTGTAGTTAGAACATACAGAACACCATGAGGTAAGGTTATTGTAGTTAGAACATACAGAATACCATGAGGTAAGGTTATTGTAGTTAGACCATACAGAACACCATGAGGTAAGACTGTTACTCAGATGTTATTGTAGTTAGAACATACAGAATACCATGAGGTAAGGTTATTGTAGTTAGACCATACAGAACACCATGAGGTAAGGTTATTGTAGTTAGAACATACAGAACACCATGAGGTAAGACTGTTACTCAGATGTTATTGTAGTTAGAACATACAGAATACCATGAGGTAAGGTTATTGTAGTTAGACCATACAGAACACCATGAGGTAAGGTTATTGTAGTTAGAACATACAGAACACCATGAGGTAAGACTGTTACTCAGATGTTATTGTAGTTAGAACATACAGAATACCATGAGGTAAGGTTATTGTAGTTAGATAATACAGAACACCATGAGGTAAGGTTATTGTAGTTAGACCATACAGAACACCATGAGGTAAGGTTATTGTAGTTAGACCATACAGAACACCATGAGGTAAGGTTATTGTAGTTAGACCATACAGAACACCATGAGGTAAGGTTATTGTAGTTAGATAATACAGAACACCATGAGGTAAGGTTATTGTAGTTAGACCATACAGAACACCATGAGGTAAGACTGTTACTCAGATGTTATTGTAGTTAGAACATACAGAACACCATGAGGTAAGACTGTTACTCAGATGTTATTGTATCCTCTTGACTTCCCATTGACTTGAGGACCTTGTTGTTTTTCAGGAAAACTGACATTGAAGATCCCTTGGAAGAACTTGTACAATGATGCTGTAGTTGCAACGTTAGATGGTCTGTATCTGCTGGTGGTTCCTGGAGCAAGTAAGGAACCGTTTATACCCTCTATCTTTGTGTTCTATGGCTCTAAATGATTCTAAAGGATTCCAAACGATTCCAAATGATTCCAAAATATTCTAAAGGATTCCAAACGATTCCAAACGATTCTAAAGGATTCCAAAGATTCTAAAGGATTCCAAATGATTCTAAATGTTTCCAAATGATTTAGTGTTGGCCTACATCTAGCCCTTACATGCCAGTGTCATGAATTGATTCATAACAACACTCTTTGAGATTTGTGACACTTGATTATAAGACTTGTAATACTGTCCTGTAGACTGTTATGCCACTAAACACTGTCACGATGACTGTTATGCCACTGTAATAATGTCCTGTACTATAATGAGTTACAGTGGCCTCCAGCCATCAACGCTCCTTAGGAAGATCTATTTCAATGACGCTATCTGTGTTTCAGCTGTGTCTCAGTTACGTACATGTCCATACAATGGTAAGAGGATCCTCCAGTCTGGGTTCAGGGTGGTGAACTGAGACCAATCAAGTCTCTCTCTGGACTCTGCCAATGTCCTCTTTCTCCTTCGTTTAACACTGGGTCACTCCAACTCCTGTCCTAGAGAGAGCTTCTGGGTGTGCAGGCTTTCGTTCCAGCCCTGCAGTAACACAACTGAATCAGCGAATCTGAAATACCTTAATTTGATTTATTTAAATCCGGTGTCTTAGTGAGGGGCTGGAATAAAAGCCTCCACGACCCAGAACTAGACTATACCGTTAGTCGTTTCAGCTTGATGATTCCACACTGGTACTGTAGTAGTGTAGTATTAGAATGGTTTGTAATTGTGGGTTTTATTCTGGAATCTTCTGAGCTTCTCCAGACTGTTTTTTTGTTGTTGTTGGGGGACCTGTTTTCGATGGCAAGGTTTTGTCTTGAGAACACATGAATAGTTAAGTCAGATACTGACACAATGACAGTTATACGGTACCTGTATATCCGCTTTAAGTCATTATCCTGTCCCTCTGATTTGTGGACTTACATTAAACACCAGCTCCAATCTACTAACAGGTGTTTTACATCCTTGGTTGGTTATGGGGTCTATACCTCCATTACACACCAGCTCCCATCTACTAACAGGTGTTTTACATACTTGGTTGGTTATGGGGTCTATACCTCCATTACACACCAGCTCCAATCTACTAACATGTGTTTTACATCCTTGGTTGGTTATGGGGTCTATACCTCCATTAAAACACCAGCTCCAATCTACTAACAGGTGTTTTACATCCTTGGTTGGTTATGGGGTCTATACCTCCATTAAAACACCAGCTCCCATCTACTAACAGGTGTTTTACATCCTTGGTTGGTTATGGGGTCTATACCTCCATTAAAACACCAGCTCCCATCTACTAACAGGTGTTTTACATCCTTGGTTGGTTATGGGGTCTATACCTCCATTACACACCAGCTCCAATCTACTAACAGGTGTTTTACATCTTTGGTTGGTTATGGGGTCTATACCTCCATTACACACCAGCTCCAATCTACTAACAGGTGTTTTACATCCTTGGTTGGTTATGGGGTCTATACCTCCATTAAAACACCAGCTCCAATCTACTAACAGGTGTTTTACATCCTTGGTTGGTTATGGGGTCTATACCTCCATTACACACCAGCTCCAATCTACTAACAGACAGATGGTGTTCTATATCCTTGGTTGGTTATGGGGTCTATACTTCCATTAAAAACCAGCTCTAATATACTAACAGACAGATAGTGTTTTACATCCTTGGTTGGTTATGGGGTCTATACCTCCATTACACACCAGCTCCAATCTACTAACAGACAGATAGTGTTTTACATCCTTGGTTCCCATCTACTAACAGGTGTTTTACATCCTTGGTTGCTTATGGGGTCTATACCTCCATTAAAACACCAGCTCCAATCTACTGACAGACAGATAGTGTTTTACATCCTTGGTTGGTTATGGGGTCTATACCTCCATTAAAACACCAGCTCCCATCTACTAACAGACAGATAGTGTTTTACATCCTTGGTTGGTTATGGGGTCTATACCTCCATTAAAACACCAGCTCCAATCTACTAACAGGTGTTTTACATCCTTGGTTGGTTATGGGGTCTATACCTCCATTACACACCAGCTCCCATCTACTAACAGGTGTTTTACATCCTTGGTTGGTTATGGGGTCTATACCTCCATTAAAACACCAGCTCCAATCTACTAACAGGTGTTTTACATCCTTGGTTGGTTATGGGGTCTATACCTCCATTAAAACACCAGCTCCCATCTACTAACAGGTGTTTTACATCCTTGGTTGGTTATGGGGTCTATACCTCCATTAAAACACCAGCTCCAATCTACTAACAGACAGATAGTGTTTTACATCCTTGGTTGGTTATGGGGTCTAGACTTCTGTCTGAAACACAAGTCTTCTTTCTGCAAGTTTTAAAAAATGTCTCATGTTTGTTTTTCCAATGTGTCTTGTTTTGAGTCACGAAAAATAACAATCTGGACGTTTCCGTTAATCAAGAAGGTTATTCATTTGTTGAATGGTGGTTCCAGTGTCATTTCACATTCAATCAAACATTTACATAAGATTCTTTAATAAGACGATGTACTGTGTGTTTTAGATTCTTTCATAAGACGATGTACTGTGTGTTTTAGATTCTTTAATAAGACGATGTACTGTGTGTTTTAGATTCTTTAATAAGACCATGTACTGTGTGTTTTAGATTCTTTAATAAGACCATGTACTGTGTGTTTTAGATTCTTTAATAAGACCATGTACTGTGTGTTTTAGATTCTTTAATAAGACAATGTACTGTGTGTTTTAGATTCTTTAATAAGACCATGTCTTGCCCAGCCCTTCATCCTGTACTGTGTGTTTTAGATTCTTTAATAAGACGATGTACTGTGTGTTTTAGATTCTTTAATAAGACGATGTATTGCTGTGTGTTTTAGATTCTTTAATAAGACCATGTACTGTTTTTTAGATTCTTTAATAAGACCATGTACTGTGTGTTTTAGATTCTTTAATAAGACCATGTACTGTGTGTTTTAGATTCTTTAATAAGACAATGTACTGTGTGTTTTAGATTCTTTAATAAGACCATGTCTTGCCCAGCCCTTCATCCTGTACTGTGTGTTTTAGATTCTTTAATAAGACGATGTACTGTGTGTTTTAGATTCTTTAATGTGAAGACTTTAATAAGATGTCTTGCCCAGCTTCATCCTGTACTGTGTGTTTTAGATTCTTTAATAAGACGATGTACTGTGTGTTTTAGATTCTTTAATAAGACGATGTATTGCTGTGTGTTTTAGATTCTTTAATAAGACCATGTACTGTGTGTTTTAGATTCTTTAATAAGACCATGTACTGTGTGTTTTAGATTCTTTAATAAGACGATGTGTTGCCCAGCCCTTCATCCTGTACTGTGTGTTTTAGATTCTTTAATAAGACAACTGTGTTTTTAGATTCTTTAATAAGACCATGTCTTGCCCAGCCCTTCATCCTGTACTGTGTGTTTTAGATTCTTTAATAAGACCATGTCTTGCCCAGCCCTTCATCCTGTACTGTGTGTTTTAGATTCTTTAATAAGGCGATGTACTGTGTGTTTTAGATTCTTTAATAAGACGATGTACTGTGTGTTTTAGATTCTTTAATAAGACGATGTACTGTGTGTTTTAGATTCTTTAATAAGACCATGTCTTGCCCAGCCCTTCATCCTGTACTGTGTGTTTTAGATTCTTTAATAAGACGATGTACTGTGTGTTTTAGATTCTTTAATAAGACGATGTACTGTGTGTTTTAGATTCTTTAATAAGACCATGTACTGTGTGTTTTAGATTCTTTAATAAGACAATGTACTGTGTGTTTTAGATTCTTTAATAAGACCATGTCTTGCCCAGCCCTTCATCCTGTACTGTGTGTTTTAGATTCTTTAATAAGACGATGTGTGTTTTAGATTCTTTCCGATGTACTGTGTGTTTTTAGATTCCGATGTACTGTGTGTTTTAGATTCTTTAATAAGACGATGTACTGTGTGTTTTAGATTCTTTAATAAGACGATGTACTGTGTGTTTTAGATTCTTTAATAAGACGATGTACTGTGTGTTGTTTTAGATTCTTTAATAAGACCTGTGTGTTTTAGATTCTTTAGACGATGTACTGTGTGTTTTAGATTCCTTCTTTAATAAGACGATGTACTGTGTGTTTTAGATTCTTTTTTAATAAGACCAGCCCTTCATCCTGTACTGTGTTTAGATTTCAATAAGACGATGTACTGTGTGTTTTAGATTCTTTAATAAGACCTGTACTGTGTGTTTTAGATTCTTTTAATAAGACCATGTACTGTGTGTTTTAGATTCTTTAATAAGACAATGTACTGTGTGTTTTAGATTCTTTAATAAGATGTACTGTGTGTTTTAGATTCTTTAATAAGACCATGTCTTGCCCAGCCCTTCATCCTGTACTGTGTGTTTTAGATTCTTTAATAAGACGATGTACTGTGTGTTTTAGATTCTTTAATAAGACGATGTACTGTGTGTTTTAGATTCTTTAATAAGACCATGTACTGTGTGTTTTAGATTCTTTAATAAGACCATGTACTGTGTGTTTTAGATTCTTTAATAAGACCATGTACTGTGTGTTTTAGATTCTTTAATAAGACAATGTACTGTGTGTTTTAGATTCTTTAATAAGACCATGTCTTGCCCAGCCCTTCATCCTGTACTGTGTGTTTTAGATTCTTTAATAAGACGATGTACTGTGTGTTTTAGATTCTTTAATAAGATGATGTACTGTGTGTTTTAGATTCTTTAATAAGACCATGTCTTGCCCAGCCCTTCATCCTGTACTGTGTGTTTTAGATTCTTTAATAAGACGATGTACTGTGTGTTTTAGATTCTTTAATAAGACGATGTATTGCTGTGTGTTTTAGATTCTTTAATAAGACCATGTACTGTGTGTTTTAGATTCTTTAATAAGACCATGTACTGTGTGTTTTAGATTCTTTAATAAGACGATGTGTTGCCCAGCCCTTCATCCTGTACTGTGTGTTTTAGATTCTTTAATAAGACGATGTACTGTGTGTTTTAGATTCTTTAATAAGACCATGTCTTGCCCAGCCCTTCATCCTGTACTGTGTGTTTTAGATTCTTTAATAAGACCATGTCTTGCCCAGCCCTTCATCCTGTACTGTGTGTTTTAGATTCTTTAATAAGGCGATGTACTGTGTGTTTTAGATTCTTTAATAAGACGATGTACTGTGTGTTTTAGATTCTTTAATAAGACAATGTACTGTGTGTTTTAGATTCTTTAATAAGACCATGTCTTGCCCAGCCCTTCATCCTGTACTGTGTGTTTTTAGATTTTAATAAGACGATGTACTTGTGTTTTAGATAATAAGACGATGTACTGTGTGTTTTAGATTCTTTAATAAGACCATGTACTTTAATAAGACAATGTACTGTGTGTTTTAGATTCTTTAATAAGACCATGTCTTGCCCAGCCCTTCATCCTGTACTGTGTGTTTTAGATTCTTTAATAAGACGATGTACTGTGTGTTTTAGATTCTTTCATAAGACGATGTACTGTGTGTTTTAGATTCTTTAATAAAACGATGTACTGTGTGTTTTAGATTCTTTAATAAGACGATGTACTGTGTGTTTTAGATTCTTTAATAAGACGATGTACTGTGTGTTTTAGATTCTTTAATAAGACGATGTACTGTGTGTTTTAGATTCTTTAATAAGACGATGTACTGTGTGTTTTAGATTCTTTAATAAGACGATGTACTGTGTGTTTTAGATTCTTTAATAAGAAGATGTACTGTGTTTTAGATTCTTTAATAAGACGATGTACTGTTATTCTTTAATAAGACCATGTCTTGCCCCAGCCCTTCATCCTGTACTGTGTTTTAGATTCTTTAATAAGACGCATTCTGTTTTTAGATTCTTTAATAAGACAATGTACTGTGTGTTTTAGATTCTTTAATAAGACCATGTACTGTGTGTTTTAGATTCTTTAATAAGACAATGTACTGTGTGTTTTAGATTCTTTAATAAGATGTACTGTGTGTTTTAGATTCTTTAATAAGACCATGTCTTGCCCAGCCCTTCATCCTGTACTGTGTGTTTTAGATTCTTTAATAAGACGATGTACTGTGTGTTTTAGATTCTTTAATAAGACCATGTACTGTGTGTTTTAGATTCTTTAATAAGACGATGTACTGTGTGTTTTAGATTCTTTAATAAGACGATGTACTGTGTGTTTTAGATTCTTTAATAAGACGATGTACTGTGTGTTTTAGATTCTTTAATAAGACGATGTACTGTGTGTTTTAGATTCTTTAATAAGACTGTGTGTTTTAGATTCTTAATAAGACGATGTACTTCTTTAATAAGACGATGTACTGTGTGTTTTAGATTCTTTAATAAGACCATGTCTTGCCCAGCCCTTCATCCTGTACTGTGTGTTTTAGATTCTTTAATAAGACCATGTACTGTGTGTTTTAGATTCTTTAATAAGACGATGTATTGCCCAGCCCTTCATCCTGTACTGTGTGTTTTAGATTCTTTAATAAGACGATGTACTGTGTGTTTTAGATTCTTTAATAAGACGATGTACTGTGTGTTTTAGATTCTTTAATAAGACGATGTACTGTGTGTTTTAGATTCTTTAATAAGACGATGTGTTGCCCAGCCCTTCATCCCGTACTGTGTGTTTTAGATGTGATTATTAATCTGTTTCGCTGACACATCTAGATAAAAACACCTCTGCTGCTAGGCAACCACTGGACACAAAGACCTTGAGTTATCCATGGACACGAACACGGTCCTGAAAGCAGTCGGGCTCCTTCATAACACTAGGAGAGGGAGGGACTGTTTCAATATTCCTACTATTCATAACGCTATTCTCCTTGTGGGGGGGGGGGGGTTCCTTTACTGAGTAATTGGTGGCGTTGGCCTATAGATGGTCAAGCAGTAAGCAAACACATGGGTTGTTAATATGACTGGGATTATCAACATCTATCATGGATTATCATGGGTTGTTAATATGACTGGGATTATCAACAACTATCATGGGTTGTTAATATGACTGGGATTATCAACATTTATCATGGGTTGTTAGTATGACTGGGATTATCAACAACTATCATGGGTTGTTAATATGACTGGGATTATCAACAACTATCATGGGTTGTTAATATGACTGGGATTATCAACAACTATCATGGGTTGTTAATATGACTGGGATTATCAACAACTAGCATGGGTTGTTAATATGACTGGGATTATCAACAACTATCATGGGTTGTTAATATGACTGGGATTATCAACAACTATCATGGGTTGTTAATATGACTGGGATTATCAACTATCATGGGTTGTTAATATGACTGGGATTATCAACAACTATCATGGGTTGTTAAAATGACTGGGATTATCAACAACTATCATGGGTTGTTAATATGACTGGGATTATCAACAACTATCATGGGTTGTTAATATGACTGGGATTATCAACAACTATCATGGGTTGTTAATATGACTGGGATTATCAACAACTATCATGGGTTGTTAATATGACTGGGGTTATCAACAACTAGCATGGGTTGCTAATATGACTGGGGTTATCAACAACTAGCATGGGTTGCTAATATGACTGGGGTTATCAACTAGCATGGGTTGTTAATATGACTGGGATTATCAACTATCATGGGTTGTTAAAATGACTGGGATTATCAACTATCATGGGTTGTTAAAATGACTGGGATTATCAACAACTATCATGGGTTGTTAATATGACTGGGGTTATCAACAACTAGCATGGGTTGCTAATATGACTGGGGTTATCAACTATCATGGGTTGTTAATATGACTGGGATTATCAACAACTATCATGGGTTGTTAAAATGACTGGGATTAGCAACAACTATCATGGGTTGTTAAAATGACTGGGATTAGCAACAACTATCATGGGTTGTTAATATGACTGGGATTATCAACAACTATCATGGGTTGTTAATATGACTGGGATTATCAACAACTATCATGGGTTGTTAATATGACTGGGATTATCAACAACTATCATGGGTTGTTAATATGACTGGGATTATCAACAACTATCATGGGTTGTTAATATGACTGGGATTATCAACAACTATCATGGGTTGTTAATATTACTGGGATTATCAACAACTAGCATGGGTTGTTAATATTACATTTACATTTAAGTCATTTAGCAGACGCTCTTATCCAGAGCGACTTACTTAATATGACTGGGATTGTGCCTTTGGTTTCTTGACAATGAAAGAAAGTGTATGAAAACCAACAGAATTATGTGTATCCACTATGAAACCATGTTGTCTTGTTCTATATGTATCCACTATGAAACCATGTTGTCTTGTTCTATATGTATCCACTATGAAACCATGTTGTCTTGTTCAAAGTGATTTAAGTACCAAACATCACCTGAAGCTCTGAATATTGTAATTCCAACACCCGTTGTGTTTATTAACTATGTGGTGTGTTGTTTCAAAGCGATAAAGTATGACGCCGCGAAGGAGGAGCGTTACCAGCAGGAGGCCAAGCAGAAGGAGCTGCAGCGCATTGAGGAGGCGCTACTGATGGCTGCTCGCAGAGGTGAGGAGTCGGGAGTTAAACTAGTGGACTGACATCACAGGTGAGGAGTTAAACTAGTGTACTGACGGCTGCTCGCAGAGGTGAGGAGTCGGGAGTTAAACTAGTGGACTGACATCACAGGTGAGGAGTTAAACTAGTGGACTGACAGCTGCTCGCAGAGGTGAGGAGTCGGGAGTTAAACTAGTGGACTGACATCACAGGTGAGGAGTTAAACTAGTGGACTGACACCACAGAGGTGAGGAGACTGGAGTTAAACTAGTAGACTGACATCACCGAGGTGAGGAGTTAAACTAGTGGACTGACATCACCGAGGTGAGGAGTTAAACTAGTGGACTGACATCAGAGAGGTGAGGAGACGGGAGTTAAACTAGTGGACTGACACCACAGAGGTGAGGAGTTAAACTAGTGGACTGACATCAGAGAGGTGAGGAGACAGGAGTTAAACTAGTGGACTGACATCACAGAGGTGAGGAGACGGGAGTTAAACTAGTGGACTGACATCACAGGGGTGAGGAGTTAAACTAGTGGACTGACATCACAGAGGTAAGGAGTTAAACTAGTGGACTGACATCAGAGAGGTGAGGAGACGGGAGTTAAACTAGTGGACTGACATCACAGGGGTGAGGAGTTAAACTAGTGGACTGACATCACAGAGGTGAGGAGTTAAACTAGTGGACTGACATCACAGAGGTGAGGAGTTAAACTAGTAGACTGACATCACAGAGGTGAGGAGTTAAACTAGTAGACTGACATCACAGAGGTGAGGAGTTAAACTAGTGGACTGACATCACAGAGGTGAGGAGACAGGAGTTAAACTAGTGGACTGACATCACAGGGGTGAGGAGACAGGAGTTAAACTAGTGGACTGACATCACAGAGGTGAGGAGACAGGAGTTAAACTAGTGGATTGACATCACAGGGGTGAGGAGACAGGAGTTAAACTAGTGGACTGACATCACAGAGGTGAGGAGACAGGAGTTAAACTAGTGGACTGACATCACAGAGGTGAGGAGACAGGAGTTAAACTAGTAGACTGACATCACAGAGGTGAGGAGACAGGAGTTAAACTAGTGGACTGACATCACAGAGGTGAGGAGTTAAACTAGTGGACTGACATCACAGTGTGACAGTCTGATTTAGTCTGACCACTGCTCGCTCTCTCTACCTTGTGCTGCTGATGGTGTATTTAGTCTGACCACTGCTCTCTCTCTCTACCTTGTCCTGCTGATGGTGTATTTAGTCTGACCACTGCTCTCTCTCTCTACCTTGTCCTGCTGATGGTGTATTTAATCTGACCACTGCTCTCTCTCTCTACCTTGTGCTGCTGATGGTGTATTTAATCTGACCACTGCTCTCTCTCTCTACCTTGTCCTGCTGATGGTGTATTTAATCTGACCACTGCTCTCTCTCTACCTTGTGCTGCTGATGGTGTATTTAATCTGACCACTGCTCTCTCTCTACCTTGTGCTGCTGATGGTGTATTTAATCTGACCACTGCTCTCTCTCTCTACCTTGTCCTGCTGATGGTGTATTTAGTCTGACCACTGCTCTCTCTACCTTGTGCTGCTGATGGTGTATTTAATCTGACCACTGCTCTCTCTCTACCTTGTGCTGCTGATGGTGTATTTAATCTGACCACTGCTCTCTCTCTCTACCTTGTGCTGCTGGGTGTATTTAGTCTGACCACTGCTCTCTCTCTCTACCTTGTGCTGCTGATGGTGTATTTAATCTGACCACTGCTCTCTCTCTCTACCTTGTGCTGCTGATGGTGTATTTAATCTGACCACTGCTCTCTCTCTCTACCTTGTGCTGCTGATGGTGTATTTAATCTGACCACTGCTCTCTCTCTCTACCTTGTGCTGCTGATGGTGTATTTAATCTGACCACTGCTCTCTCTCTCTACCTTGTGCTGCTGATGGTGTATTTAATCGACCTGCTCTCTCTCTCTACCTTGTGCTGATGGTGTATTTAATCTGACCACTGCTCTCTCTCTCTACCTTGTGCTGCTGATGGTGTATTTAATCTGACCACTGCTCTCTCTCTCTACCTTGTCCTGCTGATGGTGTATTTAATCTGACCACTGCTTCTCTCTCTACCTTGTGCTGCTGATGGTGTATTTAATCTGACCACTGCTCTCTCTCTCTACCTTGTGCTGCTGATGGTGTATTTAATCTGACCACTGCTCTCTCTCTACCTTGTGCTGCTGATGGTGTATTTAATCTGACCACTGCTCTCTCTCTCTACCTTGTGCTGCTGATGGTGTATTTAATCTGACCACTGCTCTCTCTCTCTACCTTGTGCTGCTGATGGTGTATTTAATCTGACCACTGCTCTCTCTCTCTACCTTGTGCTGCTCACCTCACGGGACACGTAGACTCTCCAGACGGAGAGGCTGCTGTTTTAATCTGGAAAGTGTTGTGTATAAGGAGCCTCAGCATGGTAGGTTCTGTTCTGTAGTGGACCAGCCAGGCATTAGGTTCTGTTCTGTAGTGTAGTGGACCAGATAGACATTAGGTTCTGTTCTGAAGTGGACCAGCTAGATATTAGGTTCTGTTCAGTACTGTAGTGGACCAGCCAGGCATTAGGTTCTGTTCTGTACTGTAGTGGACCAGCCAGGCATTAGGTTCTGTTCTGTAGTGTAGTGGACCAGATAGACATTAGGTTCTGTTCTGTAGTGGACCAGCTAGACATTAGGTTCTGTTCAGTACTGTAGTGGACCAGCCAGGCATTAGGTTCTGTTCTATAATGTAGTGGACCAGCCAGGCATTAGGTTCTGTTCTGTAGTGGTCCAGTCAGGCATTAGGTTCTGTTCTGTAGTGGACCAGCCAGGCATTAGGTTCTGTTCTGTAGTGGACCAGCCAGGCATTAGGTTCTGTTCTGTAGTGGACCAGCCAGGCATTAGGTTCTGTTCTGTAGTGGACCAGTCAGGCATTAGGTTCTGTTCTGTAGTGGACCAGCCAGGCATTAGGTTCTGTTCTGTAGTGGACCAGCCAGGCATTAGGTTCTGTTCTA